>NC_061510.1:271381458-271407971 GCF_022539505.1 Lolium rigidum | reverse complement strand
TCCACGTTGGCGCCGGAATCTCCGGTGTTGCGCCGCACTACATCCCGCCGCCATCAACCTTCAACGTGCTTCTTGGCTCCTCCTGGTTCGATAAACCTTGGTTTCTTTCTGAGGGAAAACTTGCTGCTGTGCTCATCATACCTTCCTCTTGGGGTTGCCCAACGAACGTGTGAAATACACGCCATCAAGGACTCTACACCGCCATGGTCGCCTCCGGAGTGATGAGTGAGTAGTTCACCCCTGGACTATGGGTCCATAGCAGTAGCTAGATGGTTGTCTTCTCCTCATTGTGCTTCATTGTTGGATCTTGTGAGCTGCCTAACATGATCAAGATCATCTATCTCGTAATACTCTATGTTGTGTTTGTTCGGGATCCGATGGATAGAGAATACCATGTTATGTTAATTATCAAGTTATTGCATATGTGTTGTTTATGATCTTGCATGCTCTCCGTTATTAGTAGAGGCTCTGGCCAAGTTGATGCTAGTAACTCCAAGAGGGAGTATTTATGCTCGATAGTGGGTTCATGTCTGCATTGACACCTGGGACAGTGACAGAAAGTTCTAAGGTTGTGTTGTGCTGTTGCCACTAGGGATAAAACATTGATGCTATGTCCGAGGATGTAGTTATTGATTACATTACGCACCATACTTAATGCAATTGTCTGTTGCTTTGCAACTTAATACTGGAAGGGGTTCGGACGATAACTCGAAGGTGGACTTTTTAGGCATAGATGCAGTTGGATGGCGGTCTATGTACTTTGTCGTAATGCCCAATTAAATCTCACTGTACTTATCATGACATGTATGTGCATTGTTATGCCCTCTCTATTTGTCAATTGCCCGACCGTAATTTGTTCACCCAACATGCTTTTATCTTATGGGAGAGACACCTCTAGTGAACTGTGGACCCCGGTCCATTCTTTTAATACTGAAATACAAATCGCTCGCAATACTTGTTTCTACCGTTTTATCTCGCAAACAATCATCTTCCACACAATTCGGTTAATCCTTTGTTACAGGCAAGCCGGTAAGATTGACAATCTCACCGTTTCGTTGGGGCAAAGTACTTTGGTTGTGTTGTGCAGGTTCCACGTTGGCGCCGGAATCCTCGGTGTTGCGCCGCACTACATCCCGCCGCCATCAACCTTCAACGTGCTTCTTGGCTCCTCCTGGTTCGATAAACCTTGGTTTCTTTCTGAGGGAAAACTTGCTGCTGTGCGCATCATACCTTCCTCTTGGGGTTGCCCAACGAACGTGTGAAATACACGCCATCAAGCATATTTTTCTGGCGCCGTTGCCGGGGAGATCAAGACACGCTGCAAGGGGAGTCTCCACTTCTCAATCTCTTTACTTTGTTTTTGTCTTGCTTTATTTTATTTACTACTTTGTTTGCTGCACTTGTATCAAAACACACAAAAAATAGTTGCTAGTTTTACTTTATTTACTATCTTGTTTGCTATATCGAAAACACAAAAAAATTAGTTTACTTGCATTTACTTTATCTAGTTTGCTTTATTTACTACTGCTAAAATGAGTAATCTTGAAGTTGAAGTTCGTTCATTTAAGCAACAAGGAGGAGAATGTTTAAAAGATGCTTGGTATAGAATTAGTGATGCCCATAATAGGTGCACTAAGAAACACTCCACCACTATCCTACTCAGGAATTTTTATGTTGGTATCTCTAGCTGGAATAGATATGTTTTTGATTGTCTCGCGGGAGGTAACTTCCTAGGTGCTCCCGCTTTAGAAGCTAGTTGCATTATTGAGAGTTTATTTGGAACACCACCTGTTAATGAAATTAAAATTGAAACCTCCCTTGAGGATGTTATGAAAAAATTGGAAACCTTAGAGAAAAATTTTAGTGTTGAAACTAAGTTGGAGATGTTACTTGTTAAAACTGATAAACTTGATAAATCCTTAGGAGGAATTGATGAAAGAATTAGTGTCCTAGGAACTTGTGTTGACCATGATAATCAAATTAATAGGATTGGCGAACTTGAAAAAGCTATGGGAACCTTGGGTTCAACCTTTTCATCTTTACAGCTTAGAGAGAAAGCTTATGTGGGAAAGGAGCAAAAGTTTATGTATACCTCTAAAGTGCCTAAACCAAAGAAATATTATTATAGACCTAAAATTGACAAAGCCCCTAGTACCACTGCAAATGAGGGAGCTTATGATATCAATGCTCCATCCTTCGATAACACTTGAGTTACACTTTCTGCGCCTAGCTGAAAGGCGTTAAAGAAAAGCGCTTATGGGAGACAACCCATGTTTTTACTACAGTATTTTTGTTTTATATTTGAGTCTTGGAAGTTGTTTAATACTGTAGCAACCTCTCCTTATCTTAGTTTTATGTTTTGTTGTGCCAAGTAAAGTCTTTGATAGTAAAGTAAGTACTAGATTTGGATTACTGCACAATTTCAGATTTCTTTGCTGTCACGAATCTGGGTCTACCTCCCTGTAGGTAGCTCAGAAAATTAAGCCAATTTACGTGCATGATCCTCAGATATGTAAGCAACTTTCATTCAATTTGAGCATTTTCATTTGAGCAAGTCTGGTGGCCTAATAAAATCCATCTTTACGGACTGTTCTGTTTTGACAGATTCTGCCTTTTATTTCGCATTGCCTCTTTTGCTATGTTGGATGAATTTCTTTGATCCATTAATGTCCAGTAGCTTTATGCAATGTCCAGAAGTGTTAAGAATGATTGTGTCACCTCTGAACATGTGAATTTTTATTGTGCACTAACCCTCTAATGAGTTGTTTCGAGTTTGGTGTGGAGGAAGTTTTCAAGGATCAAGAGAGGAGTATGATGCAATATGATCAAGGAGAGTGAAAGCTCTAAGCTTGGGGATGCCCCGGTGGTTCACCCCTGCATATTCTAAGAAGACTCAAGCGTCTAAGCTTGGGGATGCCCAAGGCATCCCCTTCTTCATCGACAACATTATCAGGTTCCTCCCCTGAAACTATATTTTTATTCCGTCACATCTTATGCACTTTGCTTGGAGCGTCGGTTTGTTTCTTGTTTTTTGTTTTGTTTGAATAAAATGGATCCTAGAATTCACTTTGTGGGAGAGAGACACGCTCCGCTGTAGCATATGGACAAGTATGTCCTTAGGCTCTACTCATAGTATTCATGGCGAAGTTTCTTCTTCGTTAAATTGTTATATGGTTGGAATTGGAAAATACTAAATGTAGTAATTCTAAAATGTCTTGGATAATTTGATACTTGGCAATTGTTGTGCTCATGTTTAAGCTCTTGCATCATATACTTTGCACCCATTAATGAAGAAACACTTAGAGCTTGCTAATTTGGTTTGCATATTTGGTTTCTCTGGAGTCTAGATAATATCTAGTATTGAGTTTTGAACAACAAGGAAGACGGTGTAGAGTCTTATAATGTTTACAATATGTCTTTTATGTGAGTTTTGCTGCACCGTTCATCCTTGTGTTTGTTTCAAATAACCTTGCTAGCCTAAACCTTGTATCGAGAGGGAATACTTCTCATGCATCCAAAATCCTTGAGCCAACCATTATGCCATTTGTGTCCACCATACCTACCTACTACATGGTATTTATCCGCCATTCCAAAGTAAATTGCTTGAGTGCTACCTTTAAAATTCCATCATTCACCTTTACAATATATAGCTCATGGGACAAATAGCTTAACAACTATTGTGGTATTGAATATGTGCTTATGCACTTTATCTCTTATTAAGTTGCTTGTTGTGCGATAACCATGTCTTCTGGGGACGCCATCAACTATTCTTTGTTGAATATCATGTGAGTTGCTATGCATGTCCGACTTGTCTGAAGTAAGAGAGATCTACCACCTTCATGGTTGGAGCATGCATATTGTTAGAGAAGAACATTGGGCCGCTAACTAAAGCCATGATTCATGGTGGAAGTTTCAGCTTTGGACACATATCCTCAATCTCATATGAGAATAATAATTGTTGCCACATGCTTATGCATTAAAGAGGAGTCCATTATCTGTTGTCCATGTTGTCCCGGTATGGATGTCTAAGTTGAGAATAATCAAAAGCGAGAAATCCGAAATGCGAGCTTTCTCCTTAGACCTTTGTACAGGCGGCATGGAGGTACCCCATTGTGATACTTGGTTAAAACATGTGCATTGCAAAGATCCAGTAGTCCAAGCTAATTAGGACAAGGTGCGGGCACTATTAGTATACTATGCATGAGACTTGCAACTTGTAAGATATAATTTACATAACTCATATGCTTTATTACTACCATTGACAAAATTGTTTCATGTTTTCAAAATAAAAGCTCTAGCACAAATATAGCAATCGATGCTTTCCTCTTTGAAGGACCATTCTTTTACTTTTATGTTGAGTCGAGTTCACCTATCTCTCTCTCCACCTCAAGAAGCAAACACTTGTGTGAACTGTGCATTGATTCCTACATACTTGCGTATTGTACTTGTTATATTACTCTATGTTGACAATTATCCATGAGATATACATGTTACAAGTTGAAAGCAACCGCTGAAACTTAATCTTCCTTTGTGTTGCTTCAATACCTTTACTTTGATTTATTGCTTTATGAGTTAACTCTTATGCAAGACTTATTAATGCTTGTCTTGAAGTACTATTCATGAAAAATCTTTGCTTTATGATTCACTTGTTTACTCATGTCATTACCATTGTTCTGATCGCTGCATCCACTACATATGCTTACAAATAGTATGATCAAGGTTATGATGGCATGTCACTTCAGAAATTATCTTTGTTATCGTTTTACCTGCTCGGGACGAGCAGAACTAAGCTTGGGGATGCTTGATACCTCTCCGACGTATCGATAATTTCTTATGTTCCATGCCATATTATTGATGATACCCACATGTTTTACGCACACTTTGTCATATTCGTGCATTTTCTGGAACTAACCTATTAACAAGATGCCGAAGTGCCAGCTCGTCGTTTTCTCGCTGTTTTTGGTTTCGAAATCCTAGTAACGAAATATTCTCGGAATTGGACAAAATCAAGTCCCGAGGGCCTATTTTGCCACGAACCTTCCGGAAGACCGAAGAGCATACGAAGTGGGGCCACGAGGTGGCGACACCACAAGGCGGCGCGGCCAAGGGGGCCCGCGCCGCCCTATGGTGTGGGCCCCTCGTCGGCCCTCCGACTCGCCCTTCCGCCTACTTAAAGCCTCCGTCGCGAAACCCCCGATGCGAAAAACCACGATACGGAAAACCTTCCGGAGACGCCGCCGCCGCCGATCCCATCTCGGGGATTCTGGAGATCTCCTCCGGCACCCTGCCGGAGAGGGGATTCATCTCCGGAGGACTCTACACCGCCATGGTCGCCTCCGGAGTGATGAGTGAGTAGTTCACCCCTGGACTATGGGTCCATAGCAGTAGCTAGATGGTTGTATTCTCCTCATTGTGCTTCATTGTTGGATCTTGTGAGCTGCCTAACATGATCAAGATCATCTATCCGTAATACTCTATGTTGTGTTTGTCGGGATCCGATGGATAGAGAATACCATGTTATGTTAATTATCAAGTTATTGCATATGTGTTGTTTATGATCTTGCATGCTCTCCGTTATTAGTAGAGGCTCGGCCAAGTTGATGCTAGTAACTCCAAGAGGGAGTATTTATGCTCGATAGTGGGTTCATGCCCGCATTGACACCGGGACAAGTGATGAGAAAGTTCTAAGGTTGTGTTGTGCTGTTGCCACTAGGGATAAAACATTGATGCTATGTCCGAGGATGTAGTTATTGATTACATTACGCACCATACTTAATGCAATTGTCTGTTGCTTTGCAACTTAATACTGGAAGGGGTTCGGACGATAACCTGAAGGTGGACTTTTTAGGCATAGATGCAGTTGGATGGCGGTCTATGTACTTTGTCGTAATGCCCAATTAAATCTCACTGTACTTATCATGACATGTATGTGCATTGTTATGCCCTCTCTATTTGTCAATTGCCCGACTGTAATTTGTTCACCCAACATGCTTTTATCTTATGGGAGAGACACCTCTAGTGAACTGTGGACCCCGGTCCATTCTTTTAATACTGAAATACAAATCTGCTGCAATACTTGTTTCTACTCGTTTTTCCGCAAACAATCATCTTCCACACAATTCGGTTAATCCTTTGTTACAGACAAGCCGGTGAGATTGACAACCTCACTGTTTCGTTGGGGCAAAGTACTTTGGTTGTGTTGTGCAGGTTCCACGTTGGCGCCGGAATCCCGGTGTTGCGCCGCACTACATCCCGCCGCCATCAACCTTCAACGTGCTTCTTGGCTCCTCCTGGTTCGATAAACCTTGGTTTCTTTCTGAGGGAAAACTTGCTGCTGTGCGCATCATACCTTCCTCTTGGGGTTGCCCAACGAACGTGTGAAATACACGCCATCAGGCCACGAGGCGGCGCCACACTAGGGAGGCGCGGCCCAAGCCCTGGCCGCGCCGGCCTGTTGTGTGGGCCCCTCGTGACGCCCCTTGACCTGCCCTTCCGCCTACTTAAAGCCTTCGTCGTGAAACCCCCAGTACCGAGAGCCACAATACGGAAAACCTTCCAGAGACGCCGCCGCCGCCAATCCCATCTCGGGGGATTCAGGAGATCGCCTCCGGCACCCTGCCGGAGAGGGTAATCATCTCCCGGAGGTCTCTTCATCGCCATGATCGCCTCCGGATCGATGTGTGAGTAGTCCACCCCTGGACTATGGGTCCATAGCAGTAGCTAGATGGTTGTCTTCTCCTCATTGTGCTATCATGTTAGATCTTGTGAGCTGCCTATCATGATCAAGATCATCTATTTGTAATGCTACATGTTGTGTTTGTTGGGATCCGATGAATATTGAATACTATGTCAAGTTGATTATCAATCTATCATATATGTTATTTATGTTCTTGCATGCTCTCCGTTGCTAGTAGAGGCTACGGCCAAGTTGATACTTGTGACTCCAAGAGGGAGTATTTATGCTCGATAGTTGGTTCATGCCTCCATTAAATCCGGGACGAGTGACAAAAATTTCTAAGGTTGTGGATGTGCTCGTTGCCACTAGGGATAAAACATCGATGCTTTGTCTAAGGATATTTGTGTTGATTACATTACGCACCATACTTAATGCAATTGTCCGTTGTTTGCAACTTAATAATGGAAGGGGTTCGGATGATAACCCGAAGGTGGACTTTTTAGGCATAGATGCATGCTGGATAGCGGTCTATGTACTTTGTCGTAATGCCCTGATTAAATCTCATAGTACTCATCATGATATATGTATGTGCATTGTTATGCCTTCTTTATTTGTCAATTGCCCAACTGTAATTTGTTCACCCATGAAGGAAACGAATAAGTGGATTGAGGAATAAAAGCTCGAAGACAAAGAGAACTGGATCTCGCGAATATATCGATTCCAGCCAACGATGACACTATGACTTCAATTCGATTGATTCTTAACATATTAGTATTTGCAATTTGTGAGGGCCATTCTCTCTATATAAGAAATCATTGATTAAGAAGAATAGTGAATTCTTGGGCAACAGCGTAGATTTATGGAATCACTTACTATTCTTTTTTGTTTTGCATAGAAAAAAGAAGGGGAATATTGATATATATTAGAGGGTATTGATATATATTATGATCTGATGTGCTTTCTTGGTATCCTAAATATAAGATTAATACTTCAAGTTGCTGAGTTGAGAAAGAGATGGCATCTGTTTATCTTATGGGATAGACACCACTAGTGAACTGTGGACCCCGGTCCTATTCTTTACATCTGAAATACAATCTACTGCAATTGTTCTTTACTGTTCTTCGCAAACAATCATCATCATCCACACTATACATCTAATTCTTTGTTTACAGCAAGCCGGTGAGATTGACAACCTCACTGTTACGTTGGGGCAAAGTACTGTGATTGTGTTGTGCAGGTTCCACGTTGGCGCCGGAATCCCTGGTGTTGCGCCGCACTACACTCCGCCACCATCAACCTTCAACGTGCTTCTTGACTCCTACTGGTTCGATAACCTTGGTTTCTTACTGAGGGAAAACTTACTGCTGTGCGCATCACACCTTACTCTTGGGGTTCCCAACGGACGTGTCATCTACGCGCATCAGCCAGCCAGCCCTAATGGGCCTCTCTACCTTGGTTTGGACAGGCCCAAACCAAACTGACTCAATTTATTAAAAACCCTAATTGGCCCACATATGACCATTACATAATGAAAGATCGAGATGTTGCCTAGAGGGGGGGTGAATAGGCAATTAAAAACTCTTACGGATTTGTCTTGTAAGAATGCGGAATTAAACTATCGTTTAGTTTACAAGCACAAACCCTAGATATGCTAAGCTCAACTAAGTGTAACGATAACAACTAGAGCTAAGCAAGATAGGCACAAGATATATGTAGCACAAGTGATAGAAAGATATATGTACTTCAAGCACGATGGCTATCACAAGGAAAGAGAGCTCGGGTATAGAAATAACCGAGGCACACGGAGACGAGGATGTATTCCCGTGTTCCTTTCCTTTGCAAGAAGGTACGTCACGTTTGGAGGAGTGGAGGTCCCACGAAGGATTCCCCGCGCCACGAAGGCTCACCCTATTCTCCGAACCACACCCACGAAGGATAATGGCCCTTTCCTTATGGTTAGCTTTTCCTCCGCTCCGGAGATGGCAAGCTCCACAACCACTTCACAAGCTCCACGAAGGAGAAGCCCGGGCCTCTTCACAATCTTCTTGAAGAGATCACCGGAGCACCAACCGCCAAGCCAACTAGGAGGTCTTCCTCCAAGAGTAACAAGCTCACGGTCTCTCACTCGAACTAATCGTGGTGGAGAGCTCAACACTATGCAAAGATGCAAAGCAACAACACTAGAGGTGTTCAAATCCTTCACTCTCAAATCCCACCCAAACATTAAATGCTAGGATGAGATTGGAGAGGAAGAACAATGGGGAAAGTCAACAAAAGACTCCAAGATCTAGATCCCAAGAGTTCCCCTCACTTAGAGGAGAAATGGATTGGTGGAATTGTAGATCTAGATCTCCTCTCTTAGATCCCTCAAGAATTAGCAAGAATTATGGGAGAAATCAAAGGGGAGAGCAAGTTCTTCGAAGAGCAACAATGGAGGTGAAGAAAGGGGAAGAACTAACTCAGCCCAAGGTGGAAGAAGGGCTATTTATAGCCCAAGAGCAAATATAACCGTTGGGGAAAACTTGGGCTGAGTAAACCGTCGAGGAGGCCGGTCAACCGGGCCAGGAGCCGGGCCGTCCGGTCCAGGGCCCGGTCGAGACCGGGCCACGAGCCGGACCAGCCGGTCCAAACCGGGCGGCGGGCCGGACCCCGACCGGGGTCACTTTGCGTCTTCCAGGAGCTCATCCGGTTGGCGCCCGGTTGGCGACCGGTCGACCGGACGGCACGCCGAGCCCGCCGGTCAGTAGGCCGGCTGACCGGGAAGCAGACCGGATCAGTTCCGCGCACGGTTGGCGCCCGGTTGGCGACCGGTTGACCGGTCGGCACGCCGGCCAGGCCAGTTGGTAGGCCGGCTGACCGGGCGGCAGGCCGGAGCCAGTCCGGCGCACGGGCCGGTCCGGCCGGGTCCCCGACCGGGAGAGCAGGAAAACATGTTATACAAAAACTGTGATAACTTTTGTGTCCGGACCCCGATTGACATGAAACCAATTTTGTTGGAAAGATAACGACGAATAGAACCCCAACAAAAACATTTTAGATGATTTTAGAGAGGGAGTATCCCACCGTCAAGAAACGGCGAAGACGTCCGAACCCGAAAACGCAATAGAAGATGCATGCGGATTCCGTTTTCGATGAACTTGGGCTTGTTGTAAAGCTAGCAACAAGCTCAAGAACCTCACACAGAGAAACACCAAGAAGCAATAAGGATATGCAAAGTATGCAAAGGATTGAGCTCCCTAAGACGATGTGATCAAGTTACCCAACCGAAAGCCCCTCTTAATAGTGCGGCTATCTATCCTATAATCCGGTCTCCCAACATCCACCTTGAGACCGGTAAAAGGAAAAACCTAGCAAAGCCATACCTTTGCCTTGCGCATCCCGCTTGATCTTGATGACAACTCTTCAAGCTTCACTCAAGCCGGAATGCCTCACTTGATCAATGTTGCTTCGTGAAGACTCACAAATGCTCCCCCATAGACTATGATGGGAAAGCTCCATTGATGCACATCTTCACATGTCCATCATCACCAAATGGACGGCAAGCTTCAAGCATGTGATCCACTCAAGATGCTCATCTTGAACTTGCCCAACTCAACCTTGTATCTTCTCATACTCACTTAAGATAGAGCATGGCTAATATTGAGTTCCACATAAGAACTCCATCTTCATTTCTTCTTCTTGATCATATCACATATATATCTTCATACCGATGATCTTGATGCCAATACACAAGGTATACCTTTATCTTCATGGCATCCATACTTGAATCCAACACATGGAGTACAAGTAGTACCTATGGAGTATTCCTTCATATAAACTCAATGAAAACATTAGTCCATAGGGTTTGTCATTAATTACCAAAAACACACATAGGGGCAATATACCCTTACACATAAACTAGGATAAATAAGCTGGTGGAGTCCTGAATCTGGGCTCCACATAGGCCTCCATGCCCGTATCAATTGCACTTCCTTTGATTAGTTTGCCTACGCCATGGGGCGGTACTGGAAGAATTCAGAAGGGTTAGACCTTTCGTGTTGTTGCATTGCTACAGCAAGAGCAAACACAACGAGAAGTGGCGGTTGACGCATATTTCCTTGTTGAATGGGAAAGATGGCTCCTTTGATCTAGATGTGCCGCTCGCAACATCGGCACGGCGTCCTATCAACAACAAGGATGCCAAGGCCACCTTGGCGGATGCAATGGCCACCGAGAAGATGCAGTCGTTGATCACCAAGTGCCTCGCCGAGGTCTTGTCGACCATGCTCATCCGCAACAAAAATGCCGACGAAAGGTGGGCGACGCTGCTCAAGAGGCAAGAAGAGAAGATGGAGCTCAAGAAACGCAAAGAGGACTTCTCCCAGTTGACCGCTTCGACAGTTGGAATGGATCCCCAGACGCTGGCGGTGCACAACTACTACAAAGGCATGTTCCTCGATGAGATCCACGCCAAAATGGCGGCGGCTGAGGCAGCGGAAGCAACCTCACCCCCGGAGGTAGCGGCGATACAAGTAGGTGTGTAGGCGACAACGTCTACTAGTACACCTACGTCGGCATCAGCATCAGCATCGCCTTCGGCCTTGGCATCGGTGACGGAGCAGCCAGACCGGGCAGAGCACGACGAGGTCGTCGTGCTCGACGGGTGTACGTAAACTCAGGATGTGCTGTCGACGTCGCTGAACTGCTTCTTCTAAATTATGTTCAATTTGCACCCCTGGTCTGTAATATGATCGCGTGCAGCACTTTGATCGCGGCTAATTTGGTCGCAACAATTTTGGTGGGAACAATCTATTTTGAATGTGAACTATTTTAAATTTATGTTTGGAGGTGGTTTCAGGGGACGCGGCTGGGAATGGACACACCGCAAATGCGGCACGAGCTGGCGACGTCTTCCATTCGCTAAAAAATCGACGCGTTTTAGGGGACGCTCTGTGAGACGCAACCGGAGACGCTCTAAAGCGAATAAATTGACTGTTCGAAACGCGGTGGCTTCTTGAAGGTGGCCTAAGGCCATCTCCAGCGCGGCGACCCATCCCGCGCCCGCGCGTCCGGATGGGTCGTGGCGGACAAAATCGCGGCCCAACACCACGACACATCCCAAAAGTGGATGGCCACGGTGTCCGGGACGACGCGAACCCGACCCAAATATGGGCCAGGTTTGCGTGGCCGCGGATGACACGCGCCGTCCTCCCTCGTCCGCCTGCTCGCATCCCAGGCCTACCTGTCGGTGCCCGCGAGTCCTATTAAATGGGGACTCGGAGGCGGACTGTCCCTATCCAGTTCCACTCCCACTCCATTCCCCACGCACGCTCGCTCGAGCTTCCGCCACCATGGCCCCAAATCGCTCGTTCGAGCCTAGCGCGAAGGACTACAAGACCAGCAGCAGCGACAAGTCGCGCCGACGACTTTCGAAATGGGGCCGTCGGCGCCGAAGCGCGATCGGATCAACGTCACCGTCGTGGTGGCGCAGATCTTCTGGGAGGCTAGCGCCCCAATGCCGTGGGGCGACGTGAACCTCCCCACGGCTGGCACCTGAGCCCAGATCAGGTTCCGGTGCCGCCAATCCCGGCCACCGGCCGCAGCCGCCTGGTGGAGATCCAGCGGCGGCGCGCGCAGCTCCCGGCGGACCTCCGGGAGGACCCCGCCTACAACGACCAGAGTCCCTACTAGGACTTGTGGTTCGAGGTGGAGCCGCTGCGCTCCGACGCACCTGCTTCACCTCTGCGACGGCGAGGCCTCGCGCGCAGCCTTGCACGCCGGCGAGGAGGGCAAGCCACCGCCTCGGCGGCCTCTACATCGACGAGCCTGCGGCTGCTCCACCGCGGGCCGCGCCATCGCCACAGGCCCATCCCGAGGAGGAGGATGACCCCGAGCTGCACGCCGCGCTCGCGGCATCCCGCGAGGTCAACGACCTCGAGGAGCCGGCAAAATGGCCTCACCTCACCGAGGTGCTGCGCGCCTCCGCGCTACATGAGGAGGCAAGGAAGGCCAAGGAGGATGCCGACGCGTGGGCGTTCCTCGCCATTGCGCAGCGGCAGGAGGAGGCCATGTGCCAAGCCGCGCTCCAGTAGGAGGAGGAGCGCATCCTCCGCCTCAAGCACGAGACGGAGCTTGAGGCCGCTGTAGTGGAGCAACGGGAGAAGGAGGAGGCGCGCCTGGCTCGCCTGTGGAGGCCGGCGATCCCTCCGAACCCGCACTCCTCCTGGAAAAGGGTGAAGTGGTCGCCCTGGCCGGAGTCCTCGGCGTGCCCAGCGTCCCCGACGCCCTCCGGCGTATCCAGCAGGAACATCGCGTCCCCGCCGGGGGGCATCGTCCTCATCGACGCTGAGAACGACGAGGAGTACTACTGGTAGTAGGTGGCGCGCCGGAAGCCACCGCATCCCAAACCCTAGCCTAGGGTTTCTACCTTTTTTTTAGTTAAAACCCATATAGGTGTGTAAATTTGCCCAAAATAGGGCTAAGTTTAATGAACTTTAATTTAAATTTACTTTTTTGTTGGTTTTTTTTTATTTTGCGTTGTGTTCGCGCGTTGAACGCACTGCCGCGATCTAAACGGACTGTCGGCCATAGTCACATGTCCGCGCGGCCCAACAACCAGACGGCCCAACACCGTCAGATTTAGGTAGCCGAGTTGAAGATGGCCTAACTGTTTGTGCAATTACTCTACTTAAAAATCCGCCAAAGTATGACACAGCCAGCAGAGGATGAGATGATGCTCAAAAAAAAAAAAAAAAAAAAAAGCAGAGGATGAGATGATGACAAGTCAGGGCACCATGGCGTGCATATTTACGCCCCTCTGATTTTTTGCATCTGTCCTCGGTTTATACGGGAATACCAAACGGCTGAACGGCTCCACACTGGAGGCCCCTCTCCTAGTCTCCTCCGCCTTCCTCGTCTCCTTACGCCTTCTTGGTTCTTCATTCCAGCTCCAGGGCATCTGGAATGGTGATTACAGAGTGTGGGTGCGCAGAGTGTGGGTGCTAGCTGAACTACTCCCTTTGTATTCCGCCAAGCCTGCTAGACTGCAGGTTAGTACTAGTAACTAAGTTAGACCTTCTTTCCGTCTGCTGCATAGCCATGAATCCATGATTGGCCATTTCTATTTCCTTTATGTTCATTTTCTCTAGTTGCGGTTCTTTAGCTCAAGTAGTATAACTCGAAGAGTATTGACTATTGAGTAGTCTTGGTCTCTCAGGGTAACTAATTTCATTACTTTTGTTAAAATAGCTGTAGAGGGTATAGAAAGTGCGAGATGAGGAATTCTTGCGAGGGCTGCAAGAGGTACTGGAACCATCTACATGGGAAGGTCACGCGTTTCGTCAGGCGGATGAACAAAAATTCGAGAAAAAGCCTGGTAAGCTCGTTCGCAGTTAATATGGCATTTGTAAAAATAAGGCCTCATTCAAGCACCCTATCTTATTCATTGGAACCAATTTTAGGGAAATTTACCTTTTGTCTACAGTTAACTCTCCCAAAAAAAAAGGTCTCTTCAAATTTTACTTATGTTACTGCAGATCATACCAGAGAGGTTTGGGAACTATTTTGTACGAAAGATGCCAGGAACCATCGAACTAGAAGGCCCCAATGGTAAAGTGTATGATGTTGGAGTTACCAAGCACAAGGACATAACAATCCTTCAGTCTGGATGGGAGGTGTTTGTTGATGCCAATAACATAGTGGAGAAAGACTCGTTGATGTTCCGGTACCATGGAAGATCTCGCTTCAAGGTTGCGGTCTTTGATTCTGGTGGTTGTGAGAAAAGGGTATCCTGTGCTGGCATTGAGAGCGATACTAGTAATCAAGAACGAAGCAAAAATTATGCAGACATGTCAAGCAGTTCGAGCGATCACAATACTCGTTCGTCAGTGGGTCGGGAGTCAGATGGATGCCAAAATTGTAGCTCAGGCCGTTGTAGAAAATGGGCAAGGACAGACGCAACATCCTCTTCATCTGAGGATTTTTCAGGTTGGTTTGCCAGCTAACTTGTACCTTTGCATCGTGTTGTAAGATGATGTTTTATCTACAGTTGCATTTACTCTTGAAAACTCTTGTATACAGGAGAAGACAGTCCTTCTGAGTTGGATGATCACACACTCTCGAAGCCTCTTTATGTCTTATCAGGGCAATGCTATGTAACAGAAGAGCAGGAAGCAAACATAGTTGCACTTGTCAAGGAAACTCAACCAAAGATGCCTCTGCTTGTGGCTATGATGAACAAGCCCAATGTGAAACCATATCCTGACCTGGTACCTCAGTTTAAACGTCTCAATTCTACATGAACTCTTTATTGCCTGTATTCCTATATATTGGTCATTTGAATACTGATTAGGAAACTCAGCATTGCTTCTGTTTCTAATAAAGCTTCAAAAGATACTTTTGGAAAAAATACATCTGAAGACACATAATCATAAAAGATTCTGTGTACTTGGTGAATTCTTGCAGTCTTAATACTTCGTCTTGCTTTCCAGTCCTCGCATGAGTGAATTCCTCTTTTATTGCAATCTTGTTCGAGTAAAACTTACAACTGTGCTACCTGATGTACATTTTGTAATTAGGTAATTCCTAAGGATTACACTATCACTTACTTTCCACACAAAAGTCAAACTATCACACTCCAGCTGGCCAGGCAGAGCAAGACTTGGCACTGCAAATTACTTGTCAGACAAGACGGAGGTCGGTGCGATCTGTATGGCTGTAACTTTGTCCGTGACAATCATTTGATGGAGGGAGATCTCTGCCTCTTCCAACCAATGAGGAATAGCAACGGAACAACATTCACAGTGGTGATCCATGTGCTTCGCAAAGGGAGTATTGATCACCCCTCAGATGGAAGTCCTGTTCTTGGCTCAAATTATGATTTGCTAGGACCAAAGATGGCCTCAACTGTGCGTGTTAAGGAGGAACAGTCTGACGGTATGTCCGTATGACAAGTTCCTCCGTTCCGATTCATATTTTTTTCTTATTTATGTGAAAATTTATTTCAATGTAATGAGTTGTCAGAAAGTGGAAGATTAGATGGATGCCAAAGAGGGCATTCAAGCCACATTAGAAGTATTACAAAGACGGCTTCTATATCCTCTGCAAATAAGGAATCAGGTTATAGTGTTAACTGTTAAGTTACATTTCTGTCAACAAAAATGGGTCAATTTTTTTGTTGTTAAGCTACATGCACATATGCATCAAACTTTAATTACTTTTTTGTTCTCGAACACATGCATATTAGAAGAAGACAGGTGGGTTACTTATTGTTTCTTTTACCTATGAAATTTTAGGAGAAGATAGTGCTTTGGAGTGCGATTCTTCTGAGTCGGATGATGTTCAAACGCCTCCCGAGCATGATTATGTGTTGTCACTTAGGAGTTATTTAACTGAAGAACAAAAGGAGAAAGTTGTTATGCTTCTCCGGAACATTCAACCCAGAACTCTTGCATTCGTGGCTATCATGAAGAAGTCCAGTGTCGAACCACCGCATTCTTCTCTGGTAGATTTTCTGAGTTCTTCATCAGTCCTCTCTAGAATTATGAGGTTATTTTTGTTTTCAACGTTAGAGGGAAACTACGTCATCTTCATGTTCTCATGGCCCTATATTAGCAATTAAATAAATGAATTTTATTTCTTGATTATTGAAACTATATCTGGACTGAGTTTTATGTTCTTGTCTGTTTGTTTGTTTGTTAATGTCATCAAATGTTCTCATCCTGTCCCATTTGTAATCAGACCATCTCTAAGAAATACGCAGTTCTACACTTTCCCCATGAAAGTGCATCTGTCACACTTCAGAGAGCCGGTGTGAAGAAGAAATGGCACCCCAGGTTCTACAAGACGAAAAATGCAAGTATGCACAAGATTAGGGGGGAGTGGTGTGATTTTGTTTGCGAAAATCATGTGGAGGAGGGAGATATCTGTATCTTTGTACCAGCAAAGAATGGGAGAAGGTTCACGTTTACGGTTCATCTACTGCACGCAGAAAGCAACACGCATGCAGGTCCTTTTGTGCCGCCCTACATACTAGCACAAAATAGCTGTCTATCTCCATTGCAACAGAGTATAATTGAAGATAAATTGCAAGCCATCCAATTGGAAGCACCCCTGTATGTTGCAATCATGAACAATACCAGTGCTGGTGTCAATGGGCGTTACGTCCTGGTAAGCTCAGTTATCTTAGGCATTTTATTGTTACTAGTGAAAGGCATTTTATCTTGTGGTCATCTGTCATAAAATAATTTATTCATCCAAGGAGGTTTGGGATCCTTATTAACACCTTTTTTGTCTAGTTTAAGCCTGTTTTCCTTGGATTTTCTTTATGCAGTTTTGTGGGGGAGGTGGGAGTGTGTAAACCGAGGATAGTGACAGAGTAGGCTCCCCCAGTCCTGAAAAGAAAGTGCATTTTTTTTCGAGAAAACGCAAAGGACTCTTTGCATTTCATTGGAAAGATAGAATTTGTTACACGCCTCCTAAGAGGTTACAATCTTGATTTTACAGAAAGAGGGGGGGGGGGGGGGTTACTGCACATTTGGCAAAAATATTCAAAAATGTCCCTCGGGCCTTTTGCTCCTGCATAAATTTTTCCAGTCAAACAATGTAAAATTTGGAAAAAATATTACAAAATGTCAAATCAATATCATTAGATACACTGAAATATATTTCATATTATAGATACATAGTATTATAATTGTTGATAGTTTTTCTATAAACTTGGTCAAACTTACCTTTGTTTGTATTTGGGCAAATTATATACCCTTGTTTTCAGCAATGGAGTACAATAGTACAGATTATAGGTTCCATTTCATGCATACTTGATGTGCCCTTAAGCCTTTTGTTTAAGTGTTCATAATATTTTATTGCCAACTGTCTCCAATTTACAAGCAGATTTGAAGATATTTGGTTTGAATTTACTTTTGCAACCGAATCAATGAAATGCATATTTTCTCGAACCAGATAACTATGTATACCTAAATGGAAGTTTTTTTTATGTTATTAACATGAGTGGTCGACTTGTCATCGTAAATTGCTTATATATGTAAAATACTAGGAATTTGGTGCACAATATGCTGCTGTATATCTTCCAAACAAAGAGCAAACTATTTTGCTCCAGCGTGCGCGGAAGATATGGCACACCAAGCTACGTATATGGAGTGGTAGGAGACGTGTGCTCCATGGTGGCTGGCGCAAATTTGTCCGTGAGAACTGTCTGCACGCCGGAGATATCTGTCTATTTGAGCTGAAGAACAACTGGAAGGAGCTTAAGATGAGGGTTCATATCATTACGAGTGATCAGTGTTAGTTTCTACTTTGTTGTAGAAGGGAATGCTGGCCCCTGCTATTTCTGCTGGAGCTATGTTTTGTACTCTAAAACCAAATGGTTGTATGGTTGATCTTGGAGAACTACTGCAGCTGAAACTCTGAATTTTCCGCAATTCCATGTAATTTCTAAGTTTGGTGTCAGCTTTGCGCACGCTATTCCAAATTATTTATCGCAGCTTTTTTCCAAAATGGGCAAACTTACACACTAGAACGATGTGTATCTTGACAAAATTTGACCAAAGCTGCGACAACTAAATAGAAACGGAAGAAGTATTTATTCACTAAGATTTGTGTAGTAGGTAGAGATAAGTTATTTCCCAAAACAAAACTACTAGAGGAAATTCAGGGTACTCTCCAGGGTCCGTCACTTTTTTTTGAGATATTTTGGTTCATCAAAGGTTGACCCACTAAGTTGATTTCTCTCAACATGCAAGCATGCCTCATCACCTCCCTATTTTGCAACCAATGCTACTATGCCACGTCATCATTTTATTTTTTGTTACACTCTCAGTTTTGTAACGTGAATTCCTTCATAATCTTCTCCATAGTCTGGAGCACCCTTCTGTTTCCTAATTAATAATCTCATAGCAGCTCACTTGGAGAGTTCACCTCTTTGTTTCCCTTCTTTATCTGGTGAGTGGTGATCGATATAAATGTTTGATCACCGCTAAGTGGCAATAAATTAGTTCTCAGCCACATGGAAGTTACTCGGTTCCCATTCCCTATTTATTCTGGCAAAATAACACTGTATAAATCCAACATCCCTATATAAATCTTCTCTTTCCCTGAGAATGTATGTCTATCTTCCTACTCCCCACAGATCCTCATCTGCAGATGAAGCGCAAAAAGGAGGCTATGACCAATAGGATGATACAACCGACTGCAGATATCTTTGTGAATTTGTCTAGCTGAGAGAAGTAGTTTGGCAAGGAGGCTGCAGGGATTTGGAGGTGTGGCGATGCATTGCTTAACTTTGTAAAATCTGTTTTTTGTCCGTATTCGTTTTGCCTTATCAGTGTGGAGGCTCTCTCTGTAATTTCATCTTTACGAATGATCAAGTGTGGATGTATTTTCATGTTTTCAGATTCTACTTTGTTTCGAAAAAGAGCGCTTTATTACTTCAGAGTTTAACGTAATACATCCGGCCTCTGCATAACTAGGATGCACACAGCCGTTCGCAGATACAACCAAACATAAAAGGTTCAAATAAAAGTATATCACTCATACAAAATGTGAGCAAATCATGTTGGCGGAGCAGCTATCCTCAGACTATGCAGCCACCCATGTTGGATAATAAACTCCTTGACCGAATTCTTCAATCGTGTAGAAAGAGGTCGCGGTCCTCCAAGCGTTGAAGTGAGAACCATAAACGGAGTGTAGCCGTAGATCGATAAATTACCTGCATAAGAGAAAAAAATTTATCATTAAAAACCTTGTCATTTCTATATAGCCAGATCGACCATATAACGGCTAACGCTCCCACCCTGATAAGGCTCCTAAACCTATCCTCTACCCTATTTAGCCAGTTGCCGAAAATATTCGCAACACTACGGGGAGGGTATAAGCTAGATCCTATCTGAATGATTGACCATATAGCTTTGGCAAACCGGCACTGGAAAAAAAGATGTTTAATTGCCTCGTCTTCATGATAGAAAACACATCTCGTACATCCATGCCAGTTTATTTTTGCAAGGTTATCTTTGGTGAGGATAACACCGCGGCGTAGGTACCAAGCAAAGACCTTCATCTTTAGTGGTATCCTCAGTTTCCAATTTTTATTATTATTATATACCGGCTGAATAGGTTGAATTAATGCTTCATACATGGATCTTACTGCGAACTTACCATTTTTAGTAAGTTCCCGAATAAATATTTCCCTTGGACCAATTGGACTGAAGCTAATCTCTGTAGCAATTCATTCCAGTTGGTTAATCGGGGACCGACTACATTCCATCTGAAAGTCATCGATCGTGGAGAAGTTTCCATCACCCTTTGAAGGGTTGCATCCTTATGACGTGCGATCCTATATAAAGCTGTGTACTGTACCCGGAGCGTAGTTATCCCCAACCACTTATCCTCCCAGAAACAAATTTCTGACCCATCCCGAATGGAGAAAGACCCGTGTGAAAAGAAGTGCTTCTTAGTAGCCATAATGCCAGCCCAAAAATGTGAATCTCCGAGTTTCCAAGAAACATGAGACAACGCTTTCGAGCCTACATACTTCCTCCTCAACAAGTTTTGCCATACTCCGTCCTCGGTTAAGAACCTAGCCAATCATTTACCTAGTAGGGCCTGGTTCTTAAGCTCTAGATCGTCGATACCAAGTCCACCTTGATCTTTGGGACGACATACAACACTCCACTTTGTCAACCGATATTTTTTCTTCTCACTATCTCCTTGCCAGAAAAATCTTGATCGGAGGTAATCCAATCTATGAAGAATTCCTTTTGGCAACTGGAAGAATGATATCATATATAGTACCATATTTGTGAGTACCCAATTTATGAGTACCAATCTTCCACTAAGAGATAATAATTTTCCTTTCCAACTACTCAGTCTTTTCTGCAACCTTTTCTCGACCATTTTCCATTCGGCTAGAGTAAGTCTCCGATGATGAATCAGAATACCTAGGTAGCTAATTGGAAAAGAGCCTAAACCACAACCGAATAATTCGGCATATTGGTCGGCCTCGTCTTGGGCATCACCGAAACAAAACAATTCACTCTTATGGATGTTAATCTTTAGACCAGATAACTGTTCGAAAACTGAGAGGATTAATTTAAGGTTTCTTGCCTTATCTAAGTTGTGATCCATAAAAAGAATTGTATCATCGGCATACTGCAGAATAGACAGTCCCCCATCAACTAGGTGGGGCACCACTCCTTCAATCTGGCCATCTTCCTTGGCACGCTCAATTAAAATAGCAAGCATATCCGCCACAATGTTAAATAACATTGGAGACAACGGATCTCCTTGTCTTAACCCCTTCTTTGTTTGGAAGAATTTGCCAACATCATCATTAACTTTGATGGCGACACTTCCACCAGAGATGAAGTTATTAATTAGAACATGCCATTCCGAAGAAAAACCTTTCATCCGAAGTGTTTGTTGTAGGAAAGACCATTTGATTTTATCATAAGCCTTTTCAAAGTCGATTTTAAGGATAACCCCACTCAACTTTTTGCGGTGCATCTCATGAATCGTCTCATGCAACATCACGACACCATCCAAGATGTATCGACCTTGCATGAACGTTGTTTGAGTAGGACGCACAACTTGATCAGCTACAGAATTAAGTCTAATAGTAGCAACCTTTGTAAAAAATTTAAAGCAAACATTGAGTAGACAAATCGGTCTGAATTGCTGGAAACGATCCGCGTCGTTAACCTTAGGGAGGAGAATTATTTCCCCAAAGTTAATTCGAAAGAGATCTAATTTCCCATCATGAAGTTCTTGAAACAACTCTAGGAGATCATTTTTTATAGTATCCTAGAATGTTTGATAGAACTCAGCTGGAAAACCATCCGACCCCGGTGTCTTGTTGTGTTCCATCTGGAAAACCGCTTTCCTAATCTCCTCCTCCGTGTATGGAGCGGAAAGGACAGCGTTCTCCTGAGGGGACAGCTGTGGTATATCATCTACTCTGGATTCATCCAACGAGATATGTGAATCCTCAGGTGCTCCAAATAAACTTTTGTAATAAGATGTAATGTAAGACTTAATTCCCCTTGTCCTTCGATCATGACATCATCTTGGATAAGGGAATGAATATGTTTCTTTTTGTGTCTGCTATTAGCAACACTATGAAAGTATCTCGTATTCGAATCCCTTCCAATAAGAATTGACCCTTTGATCGCTGGTACCATTTGAGTTCCTCTTCGCGTAATAATCCGGCTAACTTCACATTGTATTGATTTTTTTGATCAAGTTCATGTGTCATCAGCCGTCTATATTCCGCAATTGCCTCTAGATCATCAATTGACGTCGAAAGGCTGAGCTTCTCTTGTTTGAGCTGTCCAGCTGTATGTCGTGCCCTCCCTCCAAGGTATTTTCGCATAGCCCTAAGCTTGCTATTCCACCTTTGGATTGGAGAGCCCGCGACAAAATGCTGGTCCCATACATTTTTACCATATCCGAGAACCCTTCTCTATGTAGCTGTAATATCCCAGTATTCGAGACGATTTTAGAAAGGGATGTGCATTGCATCGTAAAATCTGGGAACTGTCGCGCTTTATTGAAAAACTGCCTCTTAGGGGGACAAGTTTCTCTCTCGACACCAGATAGGGTTAGGGTTTCGAGAGTGCGATAAACTTGGACCTAGCTAAACTCAAATTAGGGTTTTGTTAAGAGAGGGAAACAATTCAACTTTTAACTTAAGTTGCATGATTGAATGCAAACCAAATTATGTTTGAATTTCAAATTCAAACATAAAAAAGCATATTATAATTCAAACATGAGACAATTCATTAAGTAATTGGATAAATAAATAATATAAATTAATTGGAAATATAATCAAAGCTCATTAGAGAAAACCTTGAGCTTTATTGATTTCACACACATAATACATTTTCATTATAATATCCCAAATGAATTATAATAATTACAACACATTACAGAAATTGAATAAATGGAAAAAGGAAAATGAAAATTACAAGGAATTGTAAATGGCTAAACTAGCTAAAATCTTCAAGTTATTATTTATCAACACTTCATGAAGAATTCCTTGATCACCTTTTTGATCCCTACAAAATAGAACAAGAAGAAACAAAAACACATTATGCCAAGTGGCAATGCCACTTGGCAGGTTAGTCAAATAAGTGAGTTTTTGATGGATAATATCAAGCTGCCGAGGGAACCAAGCCAAAGGACCAAGTTCCAACTTGGGAGCATGCACAGCAGCTCACAACGATAGCAGCATGCTCTCCACACACACACAGCCAGGGGAGAAGTACCCAGTCATGCATTGTTGTCGACCATAGGAGTGAGAAGAGGGACAGTATATAAACTTTGCACCAGCAAAACCTAGACATCCATCGACAGCATCAAGGAGCTGTCAGGGCCACCTCAAACCCACAAATCAACACACCAAGTCACTGCATCATCACCCAATAGGGTTCAGAAATGAGCTAGGGTTCCCAACCAGTGGTTGGCATCCTTCTAGCTCCAATTTATCAGTTAATAGGATCATCACTGCCAAGTAGTTCACCTCATTTATCCATTCAATTAACACTACAAGAAAAGTTGCCATGGCCGACGAAGTTGAAGTCGCGCCGTGGTTGCTGGTGTACCATGGCCGACGATTTTGGGTCTGTCCGTTGTGCATGTCAAAACGTTTTTTTCTCGTTTTTGAGGCCACCTAGCCCGCCGAAAATGGCCAAAACGTTGCGTATGGTGCCCGGGACGTGGTGCATCTCGAATTCTCGGGTTCGCCGGCCGAGTCAACGCAAATCCACACCGCCGAGGGATGTAGGGCCCAGATGGCAGCCTCTCTGGCATTGTTTTTTTTCTCGATCGCGCCATCTCGTTCAACGCTCTCCGATCGAGCCGTTTACGATGCGGGATCATGGGTCCCGCATGTCATCCTCTATGAACCAAAATTCTTTCTATTCTTGGATTTTTTGACCCCCGATTTACGGCTACTTCCTTTTTCTTTTGATCCCCTGCCGCCTCTCAAACGGTGATACCGTTGCTGCTAAATGGGACCCGCATGTCATCCTCTATGTACTATAAAACTTTCTTTTCTTGGATTTTTTTGGCACCTCAAATTTGGTCACTTGCCTTTTTCTTTCGATCCCCTGCCGCCTCTCAAGCGGTGATACCGCTGCTGCTAAATGGGACCCGCATGTCATCCTCTATGTTCTATGAAACTTTCTTTTCTTGGATTTTTTTGGCACCTCATATTTGGTCACTTACCTTTTTCTTTCGATCCCATGCCGCCTCTCAAATGGTGAGACCGCTGCTGCTAAATGGGACCCGCATGTCATCCTCTATGTACTATAAAACTTTCTTTTCTAGGATTTTTTTTGGAACTTCATATTTGGTCACTTGCCTTTTATTTCGATCCCGTGCAGCCTCTCAAACGGTGATACCGCTGCTGCTAAATGGGACCCGCATGTCATCCTCTATGTACAATCAAGTTTCTTTTCTTGAATTATTTTTGGCTTCTGATATTTGGTCACTTGCATTTTTCTTTCGATCTCATGCCACGTTGAGGACCTTGCAGGCTCATGGGACCCGCATGTCATCCTCTATGTACTATAAAACTTTCTTTTCTTGGATTTTTTGGCACCTCATATTTGGTCACTTGCCTTTTTCTTTCGATCCCTGCCGCTTCTCAAACGGTGATACCACTGTCTGCTAAATGGGACCCGCATGTCATCCTCTATGTACACTCAAGTTTCTTTTCTTGAATTATTTTTGGCTCTGATATTTGGTCACTTGCATTTTTCTTTCGATCTCATGCCACGTTTGAAACGTTGAGGAACCTATTGGCTCATGGGACCCGCATGTCATCCTCTATGTGCTATAAAAGTTTATTTTCTTGGGTTTTTTTCACCCTCTGATTTTTGGCTATTTCCTTTTTCTTTTGATCCCCTGCCGCCTTGGAAACGTTGAGTAAGGCTGCTCGACTCATGGGACCCGCATGTTATCCTCTATGTACAATCAACTTTCTTTTTCTTTTGATCTCAAGCCGCATTTGAAACGTTGAGACAGCTGCTTGCTAATTGGGACCCGCATGTCATCCTCTATGTTCAATAAAGTTTTTTTCTTGGATTATCTTTGGCTCACGATATTTTGTCACTTGCCTTTTTCTTTCGATCTCATGCCGCCTTTGAAACGTTGAGTAAGCTGCTGGCTCATGGGTCCCGCATGTCATCCTCTACGAACAATAAAAGTTTCCTTTCTTGGAGTTATTTTTGACCCCTAATTTACTGGCTATTTGCCTTTTTCTTTTGATCTCCTGCCCCCTTTGAAACGATGACGACGCAGTGGCGAGGTCGGTCCCACATGTCATCCTCTGTGAACAATAAAAGTTTCCTTTGATGGATTTATTTTGAACCCCTAATTAATTTCGGGATATTTCCTTTTTCCTTTGATCCCTGCCGCCTTGTAATCGTTGAGGATGTTGCTGCCTCATGGGTCCCACATGTCATCCTCTCCGAACGGTAAATGTTTCTTTTCTTGGATTTTGTTGACCAAACGATTTTTGGCTTATTTTTCTTTCGATCTCCTGCGGCCTTTAAAACGTTCGGGCGGCTGCCGGCTCACGGGTCCCACATGTCAACCTCTATGAACAATAAACGGCGAGGATGCTGCTGCCTCATGGGTCCCGCATGTCATCCTCTCAGAACGAAAATGTTTCTTTTCTTGTATTTTTTACCAACAGATTTTTGGTTTATTTTTTCTTTCCATCCCTGCCGCCTTTAAAACGTTGACGACGCTGCTGGCTCATGGGTCCCGATGTCAGCCTCCCCGAACAAGAAACATATGATATCTTGATTATTTTGCAGACAATAAACATTGTATTTCGCTACGAGCTATTGCAAACGGATAAATTAAATCTTTATTTTTACATAAACAAACTTATATGTTGAATCTCCTTGTTTTGTGTTTTTACGAAGCATAGGACTTTCCTATTTTTTTAGAAAAATCCGAACTTTCTGTTTTGGAGAGGGCTGAAATTGTACGAGTCAAAAGGCCCGGCAAGATAGTTCGAAGGCCCGGATGTCCGGATGCGGCCCAATTGAAATCTTTCTTTTCTTGGATTTTTTCACCCCCGATTTACGGCTACTTTATTTTTCTTTTGGTCCTGTGCCGCCTTGGAAATGTTGAGACCGCTATCTGCAAAATGGGACCCGCATGTCATCCTCTATGTACAATAAAATTTCTTTTCTTGGATTATTTTTGGCTCACGATATTTAGTCACTTGCCTTTTTCTTTCAATCTCATGCCGACTTTGAAACGTTGAGGAAGAGCTGTGGCTCATGGGTCCCGCATGTCATCCTCTATGAACAATAAAAGTTTCCTTTGTTGGATTTATTTTTTACCCCTAATTTACGGTTATTTGCCTTTTTCTTTTGATCCCCTGCCCCTTTGAAACCATGACGACGCGGTGGCGGGTCGGTCCCAGATGTCATCCTCTATGAACAATAAAGGTTTCCTTTGATAGATTTATTTTTTTACCCTAATTAATTTCTGGCTATTTCCTATTTTTATTTTGATCCCTGCTAGCCTTGGAATAGTTGAGGATCTCTGCTGCCTCATGGGTCCCGCATGTCATCCTCTCAGAAAGGTAAAAGTTTCATTTCTTGGATTTTGTTTACCAACTGATTTTTGGCTTTTTTTTGTTTCGATCTCCTGCCGCCTTTAAAACGTTGACGACGCTGCTGGCTCATGGGTCCCCAATGTCAGCCTCCCCGTACTGCAAATCCTCTTTATGCAAATGTTGTATTTCTAGCTAGATAGCTAAGGTGGATTCAAATCTGCCGTGGTTCAGGCAGCTCGGGTAAGCCTTCTTGCATGATTAATGGAA
>NC_061510.1:271287144-271381358 GCF_022539505.1 Lolium rigidum | reverse complement strand
CACCCGAGTCTCCTCCGCGTGATGATTCTCCCCGTGCGCGATGATGATTCCCCTATCCATGACCCGCCCGCTTCCGCGTGAAAATACTCCGCCGCCTCCTCCTCCTCCTCATCGAGAGACTCCGCCGCCTCCACTTAAGCAAAAGAGGAAGCTGTCCGCGGCACCTCCTACAGCCTTCGAAGAGATCATCAACTCCAATGAGGGCACGGACTCCAGAGTTGTTACCACATGAGCAAGACCGAAGAGCAAAAGGCGTTTCTTGCACCGAAGAAGGTGTTTATTCGACCGCGGACAAGTGAAGCACTTTGCCGAGACGAGAATGAAGAGACCTGAGCTGAGAGCTGATTATGACCGCTCTCTTGGACAGTCCTCTAGAGCGAGCAAAGAAGCAAAAAAAGTCGCCCAGCTTGGACAGCAGGACATTCAGGCCGCACCCCACTTCATCGTGGAGCCATATCATGATCCAGAGACGGCATCGATGATCGAACGGGCGGCTAGAGCTCAGGGAGCATCAGTTGAGTACGAAGATTACTATCCAACGGCTCAAGTGGTAAACACGTATAGATACGGAAAAGATCTCGTCAAACCGGGCGAGCTCGCGCGTCTAGGGACTCGATGCGAAGGTTGCATGAATGGTACCCGAAAGCCTCGTCGAAGAAGTGAAAGCTACCTCACGGTGTATCTTAGAGATGAGCATTACTTCCGGGGGAAGACGAGATAAACCTTGAGATAGAAGAACTGTTTCGCTTATTCAATCAAGACGCCCTCGACAAAGCTGTTATCGGCTGCTACCGCTCGTAAGTGATTTATTTGTGTAATTAAGTTTGTAGCTCATTCATTTGCACTAACAATTATCCTTTGTGTACGCTATACATTTAATTATGCAGAATGAAGAAGCTGGAATACAAAAGAGGCAAGCTCCTACCGCTGGGGTTCATAGACCCAAACACAGCTCATGAAGTTACGGTTCGACGGTACCCCAAGGACACAGAGGACAACATCGTAATGTTTTTAGAGAAGCAAGCGGACAAAGAGGATATATTCTTCCCCTACAACTTCAAGTGAGTGTTATATATAACATACATTATGCTTGTGCACCTTCCACTTTATTCTCGTAATCATTGAGCTATGCTTGTGCGGTTTCCACTTTATTCTCCTAATCATTGATCTTCAACTTGGAGTCGTAAACGTCATGGACTCGAAACGTAAAGAATATGCGGAATGGGCGGACATGGCTGCCATCCTCCGTAGGTAGTTTCAATCAATTTCGTATTGGCATCTTCATCTCGCTCTAATTCGAAGATATCATCAACTAATCAATTACTCATTTACTCATTATTTTTTGCCGGGCAGGGCTTGGAAACGGTTCATCAATACTGTTCCGGGTGAATGGAAACCGGAGCTTACATTTAGAGATTACCCTGTAAGTAGTACTATATATATAGCTATGTCCGTGAAACTTTATATATGATATTTACTTTCAATACGATGCTTGATTATTAGTTTGATCGAACTATTTTTTCGTAAAGTGTATGAGGCAGGAACAAGGGAATAACTTATGTGGATACTACGTCTCGCACCTTCATGCGTGACATGTCCTGTCCCAAGGGTGGGGACCCCCAAATACACCACACTCGTGTACGATAACAAATTTTCACAATTAATCTTAATTAGTACCATCTATTGTATTGAGTTCCATTCATATATTGATCTCCTTTTTTAAATATAGATGACACGCCCGCGGGACACTCTCATAACAGCGGATCAAATAAAAGCAATTCAAGAGGAAATCGCGGGATTCTTTATTACCGAGGTCCTTACCCCAGGTGGAGAGCACTATCGGCGGATCGTGACGGGGGACGAAATCCGTCGAGGACATGTTGTATTGTAAATATGCATGCATTACGTGTACTGTTGACGATGTCGTGTACCGTTGACGATGTCTATATATATTCATGACGATTTTTTGTGGTTTCTTGAATGATATATATGCATTGCTGAAACTCTGCCGTGGCAGAAACGCTCGTTCTCTCGCCGCGGCGAGAAACGCTGGTACAGCCTAAACCTGTGCCGCGGCGGAGAAATAGCAATTCTCTCGCCGCGGCAGAGGAACCTAGGCCCGGTTCGTACCACGAACCGGGACCAAAGGCCTTCCACCGCGAGCTCCCTGGCCGCACCACGTGTCGAGGCCTTTAGGCCCGGTTTATTTTTGAACCGGGACTAAAGGGTACCCCCTTTAGTCCCGCCTTGTTGGTCCCGGTTCAGGAACCGGGTCTAAAGGCCCAAACGGACCGGGCCTATTGCCCCGTTTTCCACTAGTGATGGTCATGCCGTCGTGGCGTGCTGACCTTTGCTGGTCCATGCACGTGAGGGATTTTCGTTGGTTCATTTATGCAAAGGTAATGCTGAATTGCTAATATTGTGATACCCAGGGTTCAGTGGTATTGTTGATCTGTGCTCGTTTGAAGTCAACGCCATATTTTTAGGGACGAAGGACTATTTATTTTTAGGATTGGAGTTTCAGCTAAGGTAATTCTCATCCTCGCGGGTCTGTCTTATATCTTTTGCTATGCATTCCTCCTTTTTCTGCGATCGTCTTATAAAGTCTCTAATTTAGGCAGAACTGTTATAATTTAGTTTATTCTGTCACATTGATAGAGAATTTTCTTTGTTTTTCTATTTTCAAATTAACATATTTTGCTCTTCCGCAGCAACGCGTGGGCATTGTCCTAGTATCAGTATAAAGCAAAAACTTTTTTTTGCCCGTTTCAATAAAAAAAAGTATTTTCGTTGATTTTGATGCAACTCTTTAGGTTTATTCACAGAAATCAGGAATGTAGACAAGACACAACACGAGCCATGCGCTTGATAGCACGAAGGAAATCAACTCAATTTATAGATGATGTAAATTATACCATGATATCATGAACATGCATGTAACCTAAACCGCGCAGCAGCACGTACTAGAGCCTCTAGACGGAGATGACCTTAACAGAAGACTATTCTAATCTTGTTATCTTGGAACCAAAACCGCAGACCAGCCTTCTCTTGTACTGCGCACATAGACAAGACACCGCAGGAGCCATGCAGTTGCCCAGATTAACACAGGATCACACATAATGCAGACACACGAGACACGCCACTGGCACGACGTACGAACGTATACAACTACTGACTTCACATACTCTCACAGATGTCACATTATCTGGGCCCCGCCGTGAAACATCATGCCGCCGACCTGTGCCGCCGTCGGCGCGGAAGATAACTCCGGCGCCCACATGGACATGGCACCCGCCCCGCCGCCGGACATTTTCCACGCGTCCATGCTGCCGTTCTCCAGGAGCCCGGCTGGCCAGAGCAGCGGTGCCGACGACGTCCCAGCTGCCGCATGGCCGCCGCCCCTGAGGCCGAGGGAGTGCAGTCCGAACTCCACCTGGCCCAGCCCTGGCAGGCCTAGACCGAGGTCGAACCCGACGCGGCCCTCGAGGAGCGGCGCCCCGCCGAGCGCGAAGAGCGAGCCGAGAAGGCCACCTTGCTGCTGCTGGGACTGGTGAGAGTGGGGCTGCTGCGGCTGCGGCTGTGGCGCCGGCATCGGCGGCGGAGGAGGCGCGCCGAAGTGGACGGCCGGGCGGCGGAACGCCTGCTGCGGCGCCGGGCGCAGGCGCTTCCGGGTGGAGCCTCCGATGGGGACGTTACGGAGGGAGCCCCCGAGCGTCCAGTAGCGGCGGCAGGCGCGGCAGAAGTGGCGCGGCTGCGACGTGTTGTAGTTGTTGTAGTAGCAGAACTTAGTGTCGTGGGACGCGCACCGCGGGCACTGCTCGCGCGCTCCCGACGGCGTGTTCGGGCTCGGCACCGCCGGCGGCATCATCTGCTGCTGCTGCTGCTGCTGCTGGTGCTGTTGGAGGCACGCCATGTCCGTGGCCGCCATGGTCGCCGCGGCGTCGTGCTTGCAGCTGGGAGGATGGGCGAGCATGGCGTGTTGCATGGGTGGGAGCTGGTGCAGGGGAGCTTCCATGGCGATCTGGCCTGGCCTGCAAGTATGTATGGATGCTCCTATGGCAATGGCAATTGAGCTAACTTGGATACGAGTGAGTTTTGCTGTGTTTGGGATTGAAGTGCGGGCGTGTATATAGACACCGCGCGCGCGAAGCAGACTGAGCGACCGAGCTTATTAGAAAGAGATGGCGCTCTGTGTGGGCTGTGGGCTGTGTTTGATAGGCGTTGTAGGTGATGGTACGATAGGTGACAGAAGGCTGAGGAGATGAGTACGTAGGGGTGCAGCGCCTGACCATGTAGAGTTGCTTTCGATCTTTGCAGGACACAAGGAATCCCTGCTTGCTACTACCTGAATGCTGACGTGTGTGTCTCACACCAGACAGATTTAAAACCCCACATTCTTTGCTTGAATATTTTATCTGTGATACATTTTCTTTACCAAATCACTGTTACGAGCTTACTGCTAGTACCTAGGTAAGGGCATGTAGAATACTCCCTTGGAGGTGGCGTTTTGGCTCATAGGAGCAAATGCTCCTATTATACAAAGTAATTAAAAATTAATTTAAAAATATCAAAAAATTGATATAATTTTTTTTGTGTACATCATGATATTCTATGTTCGTACACAAATTTCTGTGGGAAAATAATATTTTATGTGGTATGTACAAAAAAGACAAAAAAATGTGTTGTACGTAGTCGTGTTACATCATCAAAATTTATCTTTTTTAAGGGCATGTACGTAGAATACTCTCTTCATCTTTAAATAAGTGCTCTTCTAGATTTGACCAAACTTATAGAAAAGATTAGCAATATACCTCTGTCTATAAAAGAATGTCACAAGTTTATTTAAATTTAGATGTATCTAGATATTTTAGTATACAATACATTCGAATTTAGATAAATCTTCGACATTTTTTTAATGTACGGAGAGAGTATACGACATTCTATCGGTACATTTTTAAAACTACATTCTAAATAGGATGAAGTGGCACTAATTTGGTGTAATAAATGTGGCTACATTTTCAGTAAGTTGATCAAATTTAAAATTCTTTCACGTAAGACAAAACATAAAAGTACAATATTTATTTTATGCATCTAAAGATATTGAGTTGATAAATTATACAAAAACATGTGAGTAAGATCAAACATCTTGTACAATACGGCGAAAATGTTTTATCGTATCTTACTCATACTAAGAGCGTCTCTTAGCTAAGAGATGACATTTTTTATTTCTCACTCATCTAACTTAACAATTATGCTAGGTAACATTGCTAAGATAAGATCCTTGTACATGAACTGAGGGTATGTCTAACGGAGGCCATCAAATGGACGGATTGTGTCTGACGCTGTCTGTGAAGTCTAATGGCAAGGTCCAACAACAAACAACAAACGAACCAAGTCATTTGGAGCCCATTTACAGCCCAAGTTTGGGCTGGCTTTGCGGTGGTTGCATGCAGCGCGCTTCCTAGATCCGCACATAAGCAACGGAGGGAGAGAAACCGGTCGGCTCCACGTGGTCACACTTCTATTGTTCGTTCTTAATTGGGACTCGTCGTTCTCCCGAGGCTACATCCACATCTGCCAGAGTCCACATTCTCGAACCTTCCACAAACCCAAAGGCAAAACCTTGGCCTCGTCGTAATGGCGAAGGGCCACCGGTGGTTCCACCCTGGCCGCAACGACCAGAAGGCAGGGTCCTTCTCCTCCGACAACGGCCGCCGCCGTTTCTTTCGAGCGTGTGCATGTGTCGGCCATCCCCACGAGCAGCCCGACTCACCGTCGAGATATCCTGCGGCACCGGGCCTCCCAACGAGTGTAATGTGGCCTTTTATGATCCTACATGTAATTTTATTTGGAATTTTTTATTTCGTGCTTTTTTGCGGGTTACTCTTTGGTGCACACCCACCTCAAAACGGACATGAGCCATTGGCCTATTCTTGAGCCACCGGAAACGAACCGTTTTAGAGACAGTTTGATGTGTGGAATGCGGTAAATATTGTTGAAATATTGGGCCCACTTTTAGTGGCCCAAATTAGATTTCAGTTTTTCCTATAAATCTCAAAGCCCACATAGTGGCAGCCATGTGAGTTTGAGCCCAAGTTGGTGGCAGCTCACTAGGGAGTGGCAAGAGGTGGGAAGTTTAGTCCCACATGGAAAGTTGGGAGGAAGTTAGACCACCTTATAAGGTGGGTTGTTCCACCACTAGTAAGTGAGTGAGAATAGGAGTGCTACACGCGCGCTCCTCCTCCTCCTCGCTCGCTCGTCTCGACTCGACTCGACACAGTTAGTCGGTTCGGGTCGCTCCCGGATCGTGGGCTATCTGTAACCGACTCGAAACGTTCGTGCGACGTGGGCGTGGCCCACGTTGCCTAGGGTTTCCCGAGCCTATATAATCTCCCCGCCCGGCTACCGCAGAAACACATCCAATACACGAGTTAGGGTTTCCACCTCTCTCTGCTTGAGCCGCCATCATAGCCTACTCCATCCCGCGAGCCGACGTGCATCGACGAACGGGAGAGCAGGTCTCCGGAACCGCTCGTCCTTGCGATCCTGTACGGGAGAGGGCGAATTAGGTTTTTGGGAAGCGCTCTGCGCGATTGCTCAAGCTCTTCATCACGGGTCGCCTTCCGTCCAAGTCGGGCGGTGCTGCCTACCGTCGTCTTCAACGCCATCTACTTCGACCCGTCGTCAACAACGTTGTCATCAACAACGTTACTGCTGCGACATCGTCTGCTACACCTCCACCGCTACCACCACCAGATCGGTACGTGCGACATATTTCGATCTGTTTAGCGATGGATGCTTTACCGTTTGCGCTGTCGCTACTCATGTTGATTAATGCATCTAGTATGTTTGAGTTTCACATGTTAGTAGTTGCTGCCATCATGTTTTATATTCTGGAATTAATCATGGAAATTGTGCCTAATTATCCAACAATCCAAAAACCTAATTGTAGGCAATTTCCTGAGTTAACAATGGCTGGTTTTTCCGATGCACTGAGGCCGGATAAGTTTACCGGTGTGCACTTTAAGAGGTGGCAGTATAAGGCCATGCTCCGGCTTACTCATCCGAAAGTGTTCGAAGTTACCGATGGTTTACCCGAAGGAACTATATCTCGACCAAGATCGAACAAGTTCAAGGAAAACAATACTCTCTTCGTCGGATGCGTTCTAAGTATTCTTGCTGATCGTCTCGTGTGATGTGTACATGCACTTAACGGATGGTAAAGAGCTCTGGGATGCACCGAATGCTAAGTTCGGTGCAACCGATGCAAGCGATGAACTCGTACATCATGGAGAGCTTCCATGACATCGGGATGGTTAACAACCGTTCGTAGTCGAACAAGCTCATGAGATACGAGTGCATTGCGAAAGAGCTTGAACTCCTTAAGTGTGCCTTACCCGACAAGTTTGTGGCTGGATGCATCATCGCTAAGTTGCCCCCTTCATGGAGGAACTTTGCCACAACTCTCAAACACAAGAGACAGGGAGATATCAGTTGAAAATCTGATAGCATCTCTTGATGTTGAGAAGAAAGCTCGGGCTAAGGATAATACCGAGAAAGGAGAGGGTCGGTCTAGCGCCAACATGGTGCGTAAGAAACCCTACAGCAAGAACAAAGGGAATAACAAGCCCTCCTTCAATAAGCCTATGAAGACTACAACCTTCAAGAAGAAGAAGATGATAAACAAAGCAGATCCGAGCTGCTTTACGTGTGGAGAGACCGGCCACTTTTCTAAGGACTGTTCGGAGAGGGCGGACCGCAAGAAAAAGGCGAGGCAAGTCAACACGGTGACCGCTAGAAATGCTGATGGGTACGGTAATCTCTTTACTGTTCTTTCGGTATTTCAATCTTCATGTTGGTGGATTGATACAGGTGCTAATGTTCATGTGTGTGCTGACATATCCATGTTCACTTCTTACCAAGTCGCCCGGGATTCTTCTGTCTTGATGGGGAATGGGTCACATGCTTCTGTTCGTGGTGTTGGCACGGTAGATCTGAAGTTCACTTCGGGGAAGATCGTGCAGCTGAGGAACGTGCAGCATGTCCCTACTATGAACAAGAATCTCGTTAGCGGCTCCCTTCTATGCGAGAGATGGGTTTAAGGTTGTTTTAGAGTCGAATAAAGTAGTTGTTTCCAAGTTTGGACAATTTATTGGTAAAGGCTATGAGTGCGGAGGCTTGTTCCGCTTTTCGCTTTCCGATTTCAGTAATAAGTCTGTGAACCATATTTGTGGCAATGTTAGTGATGATACCAGTGTTTGGCATTCTCGTTTATGTCACATTAATTTTGGTTTAATGTCTCGGCTATCCAGTTTAAGTTTAATTCCGAATTTTACCATTGCCAAAGGTTCTAAGTGCCATAGTTGTGTGCAATCAAAGCAACCTCGGAAGCCTCACAAGGCAGCCGAGGAGAGAAACTTGGCACCTCTAGAACTCATACATTCTGATCTATGCGAGATGAATGGTGTGTTGACAAAAGGTGGAAAGAGATATTTCATGACATTGATCGATGATGCGACTAGATTTTGCTATGTTTATTTGTTGCGAACTAAAGATGAAGCTTTAGACTACTTTAAAATTTATAAGGCCGAAGTTGAAAATCAACTAGAGAGAAAGATCAAGCGTCTTAGGTTGGATCGCGGTGGTGAATATTTTCCTAAAATCTTTGATGAATTCTGTGAGGAACATGGCATTATTCATGAGAGGACGCCTCCCTATTCGCCCCAATCAAACGGGGTTGCCGAGAGGAAAAACCGCACGCCGACCGACTTGGTGAATTCCATGTTAGCCACCGCTGGTTTATCAAAGGCATGGTGGGGGAGGCTTTATTGACTTCATGTCATGTCCCGAATAGAGTTCCTAACAAGAATAAAGATAAAACCCCTTACGAGGAGTGGACTGGAAGAAAACCATCACTTTCGTATCTGCGCACATGGGGATGTTTGGCGAAAGTCAATATTCCAATCACTAAGAAGCGCAAACTCGGACCAAAGACGAGTGGATTGTATCTTTCTAGGTTATGCTCCGCGGAGTGTAGGATATAGATTTTTAGTAGTTCAATCCGAGGTACCTGATATGCATGTTGATACTATTATGGAATCTCGTGATGCAACATTTTTTGAGAATATGTTTCCTATGAAAGATATGCATAGCATTGCTAGAATTTCTACTGAGATAATTCCTGAGTCTAGTACATCTAATGAGTATTTTGAACAATCACATGAGAATGTTACTGAGAAGGATGACAATGGAGCTTCTAAACGGAGCAAGAGACGAAGGATTGAAAAATCCTTTGGTGATGATTTCATTGTGTACCTTGTGGATGATACTCCCACGTCCATTGCAGAGGCATATGCATCTCCAGATGCAGATGATCGGAAAGAAGCTGTCCATAATGAGATGGACTCGATTCTTTCTAATGGAACTTGGGAGCTATCGAACGACCCCATGGATGCAAGCCCGTGGGCTGCAAATGGGTGTTCAAGAAGAAGCTAAGACCTGATGGTACTATTGAGAAGTACAAGGCGCGGCTTGTAGCTAAAGGCTACACACAGAGAGAAGGCGAAGATTACTTCGACACCTATTCACCTGTCGCTAGACTTACCACCATCCGAGTACTACTGTCCATGGCTGCCTCCTATGGTCTTATCGTTCATCAAATGGACCTAAAGACAGCTTTTCTTAATGGAGAGTTGGAAGAGGAAATCTATATGGATCAACCTGATGGGTTCGTAGTAAAAGGTGAAGAAAGAAAGGTGTGCAAGTTGCTGAAATCTTTATATGGCCTGAAACAAGCACCTAAGCAATGGCATGAGAAGTTTGACGAACTTTGACTTCGTAGGCTTTGTTGTCAATGAGGCCGACAAGTGTGTTTACTATCGCCATGGTGGGGGCGAAGGTGTTATACTATGTTTGTATGTGGATGATATTCTGATCTTTGGTACAAACATGAAAATAATACACGAGGTCAAGTCCTTCTTGTCAAAGTGCTTTGATATGAAAGATCTGGGAGAAGCTGATGTGATTCTGAACATCAAGCTGATTAAGAACGAGAGTGGGATTACTCTAACGCAATCCCATTATGTTGAGAAGATCTTGAGCCGGTTCGGCTATATTGATAGCAAGCCTTCTTCAACACCTTATGATCCCAGTGTGACACTACGCAAGAACCGGAGGATTGCCATAGATCAATTGAGATATTCTCAGATCGTTGGCTCACTCATGTACTTAGCGAGCGCGACTAGACCCGACATCTCTTTTGCTGTTAGCAAGTTGAGTAGGTTCATGTCAAACCCGGGTACCGATCATTGGCATGCACTTGATAGGGTCATGCGCTACCTATGTGGTACAATGAGTTATGGGATTCACTATTCAGGGCACCCAGTCCGTGCTTGAAGGATATAGTGATTCGAATTGGATCTCGGATGTAGCTGATCCGTACGCCACAAGTGGGTATGTATTTACCTTTGGAGGTGGCGCAGTGTCATGGAGATCTTGTAAGCAAACCATATTGACGAGGTCAACTATGGAAGCAGAACTTATCGCTTTAGACACAACCACCGTTGAATCGTAATGGTTGCGTGAGCTCTTGATGGACTTGCCCGTGGTTGAAAAACCTGTTCCGGCAATCCTTTTGAATTGTGACAATCAAACTGTAATTGTCAAAGTGAACAATTCTAAGGATAACGCGAAGTCATCAAGACACGTCAAGAGACGTTTGAAGTCTGTCAGGAAATTGCGAAACTCCGGAGTAATAACTGTTACATATATTCAAACAGATAAAAACCTGGCAGATCCCTTTACAAAGGTACTATCACGTAATAACTGAATTACACACAATTGCAACACTCGCACACTTTCATTGCCTGGAGTCAGTGTTACATTTATACAGAGTGTGGCACAGGTCGTGCCGATCGTGCCGTTGAGGCCTCTCCCACTATGCTACAACCTCGCTCAGATCTAACTGCCTGTGGACTAAGTCAAGTGGTTACAATTACAGTACATGACACGGTACATACATTGCTATACAGAGAATGTCCTTCAACAGCCCCCCTCAGGCTGAACGTCGGGTGGAACGATGTTCAGACTGAACCTGAACTCCTGAAATACTGAAGAAGGTAGCCCCTTGGTAAAAATGTCGGCAAATTGAGAGGATGTAGGGACATGCAGAACCTTCGCCTCGCCAAGAGCCACTCGATCTCGGACAAAGTGGAGATCGATTTCAACATGTTTAGTCCTCTGATGCTGGACGGGATGGGAGGAGAGGTACATGGCACTGACGTTGTCACAGTAGACAACTGTTGCTTTACGAGGAGGTCGACGGAGTTCATGCAAGAGCTGTCGGAGCCAACATGATTCAGCAACACAGTTCGCCACGGCGCGATACTCGGCTTCGGCACTGGAGCGGGAGACTGTTGGCTGTCGTTTGGACGACCATGAGATCAGATTGGCGCCAAGAAACACACAGAAGCCCGATGTAGATTTGCGGGTGTCAGGACACCCGGCCCAATCCGCGTCACTATAGGCTAGGAGATCAAGCGAGGAAGAGCGAAACAACTGAAGGCCATAATGAGCAGTGCCCTGAAGATACCGCAGAATGCGTTTGATGAGTTGGAAGTGGCTGGTGGTAGGGGCATGCATGAACAAACAAACCTGATGAACGGCATATGCAATGTCAGGGCGTGTGAGGGTTAAGTATTGCAATGCACCAGCAAGACTGCGGTAGAGGGAGGCATCAGGATACGGCGTGCCATCTGTTGCAGACGGCTTGGAGCGTGTATCGACAGGGGTGGAAATGGGGTGGCAATTGGACATATTGGCTCGGGAGAGTAGATCATGTGTGTATTGCTGTTGCGACAAGAACATGCCAGAGTCTGTACGGTGAACAGCAACTCCAAGAAAGTGGTGAAGGGGCCCTAAATCAGTCATGGAAAATTCAGAGGACAATGACATGATGATAGAATGGAGAAGATGCTTTGTGTTCGCCGTCAAGATGATATCATCCACATATAAAAGGAGATAGGCAATGCTGGAACCTCGATGAAGTATAAAGAGGGAAGTGTCACATTTTGAACCAACAAAACCGAGAGTGGATAGAAAATTGGTGAAACGAAGAAACCAAGTTCTCGGTGCTTGTTTGAGGCCGTAAAGGGACTTTTTCAACCGACACACATGGTGAGGGAGATGAGGATCAGCGAATCCCGAGGGTTGTTGGGAGTATACCGTTTCTTGAAGAGTGCCATGCAAGAAGGCATTTTTCACGTCCAATTGGTTGATGGGCCAATTTTGAGAGGTGGCAAGAGCGAGTACCACGCGGATTGTTGCAGGTTTCACCACGGGACTAAAGGTTTCTCCATAGTCAACACCGGCTTGCTGAGTGAAGCCACGCACCACCCAACGTGCTTTGTACCGTGAGAGAGAGCCGTCGGAGTTCAGCTTGTGGCGGAATATCCATTTGCCCGTAACCACATTTGCACCTGCAGGACAAGGAACCAACGACCAAGTGTCATTCTGCAACAAGGCATTAAATTCATCAAGCATTGCGGCATGCCAATTTGGGTCTTTTAGAGCTTGGCGGTACGTGGATGGAAGGGGAGAAATAGTAGTGGTGTGTGTGGCAGTAGACAGATTAAATAGACGGCGTGGCAGCAAAAATCCGTTTTTGGCTCGTGTGACCATTCTGTGTGCATTATCGGGTGGCTGTACCGGAACAGCGTTGAGTGGCAGGTGCTGAGCACGTGGCGCATCCGGAGTGGAGGGAGGAGGGCTCAGGTGGGTAGCAGGTGGGCTCAAGTGGGGCTCGGGAGTGGCAGTCGAGGAGGATTGGGACGTGGTGGCAGTGGCTCCGTCAGTACGAGGTGCAGACGACGAGGAGGATCCGATCGGCACGGATCCCGAGGGATATTCGGTGACAGGTGGGGAGAGTTGGATCCGTGGGAGATTGTAGCGTGGATCTTGTGTGGCTGGGGGCTCTGTGGAGGATGGTGTGGCAAGCTGTGGAGGAGCATAGGGAAATACGGATTCATCAAAAATGACATGGCGCGACACAATGACTCGACGCGAAGAGAGGTCAAAACACCTGTACCCTTTGTGTTCCCGTGGGTACCCAATGAAGACACAACGTGTAGAACGTGGTTGGAGTTTGTGGTCAGTCGTGGCATATAAGTTTGGGTAACATAGACATCCAAAGATGCGAAGATGAGTATAGGAGGGAACTTGACGAAAGAGGAGGAAGTGAGGAGTGGCATGATTGATTGCACGAGACGGTCGAATGTTGATGAGATGTGTGGCAGTGTGAAGGGCTTCGACCCAAAACTCCGGTGGTAGATGACTTTGGACAAGGAGAGTGCGGATGATATCGTTGATAGTTCGGAGCATGCGCTCGGCTTTGCCGTTCTGGGGAGAGGTGTGAGGGCAGGAAAGGCGGAAGGAAATTCCATTGACAGAGAAGAAGGATCGAAGAGAATGGTTGAGGAACTCGCCTCCGTTATCACATTGAACACATTTGATGACGGTATGAAATTGAGTTTTAATGTAGGTTATGAATCGCTGCAGGGTTGGGAATGTGTCTGATTTGGTTTGCAGAGGAAAAGACCACGCATAGTGCGAGAAATCATCAACAATAATAAGATAATATTTATTTCCAGAAAAACTAACAACAGGGGCCGTCCAAAGATCACAATGTATAATTTGGAAGGGAGATGTAGTAAAGCTAGAAGAGGTGGGAAAGGAAAGTCTCGGTTGTTTCCCTAACTTGCAGGCCTCACAAATAGGAGACGGAGCACTATACTTATTACATGATGGTGGAAGAAAACTAGATAACTTGGAAAGACTACTGGAGCTTGGATGGCCAAGCCTGCTGTGCCACAGATCGCGGGTGGAGGAGACTGTCAAGGCCACATCGGGAAACTGGAGGTCGCCGTAGAAGGGGTAGAGCTCGCCGCTGCTACTGGAGCGCATGAGGATTTGCTTGGTGGCTAGGTCCTTCACAAAGAAACCATAGGGGTCAAACTCAACGGAAACAGAATTATCGCGGGTGAATTTTCTAACGGAGATTAGATTCTTAATGAGTGCAGGTGAAAAAAGGACATGATGAAGCTGAAACGGATGTGGTGTAAGTGTGGTGGAACCGATGGAGTAAATAGGCATTTTAGACCCATTGCCTACAACAATGCTATGAGAATCTAAACCTGTTGGAGAATGAAACGAGGTGAGGTTACCTTGGCTGTTGGTGACGTGGGTGGTGGCGCCGGAATCCATGACCCATTCGCCGCCGGGGTACAGGCCGGTGGTGTTGCTGGGTGCAGAGCTGAACATGGCCGAGTAGTCGTACGACGAGGCTGGTGGCGGCATGAGCGCAGAAGCCATGGGCGGAGCAGGGTTGGTGGCGATCACGGGGTACACCTGAGAGTGCACGCCAGGGCGAGGGCCGAGAACGCCAGTGGCGTTGGGCGGCACCCACTGCTGCTGCTGGTACGGCTGCTGCTGGTACGTCTGCTGCTGCTGGCCGTACCCATAAGGTTGAGGCTGTCCGTAGCCGGGGTGAGGCCCGCCACGGCCGCCGAAGTCGCCGCGTCCACGCCCACGGCCACGGCCATGGCCGTTGTAGCCGTGGTTGCCGTAGGTGTTCTGGCCACCGTGCCCTTGCTGCTGGTGGTTGTACATGGGATGGCCGCCGCGCCCGAACTGGGTTCGACCGCCGCGGCCCTGCTGCGCGTAACCGTGTTGGCCACCGCCGCGAGTGCAGTTGCGGGCCATGTGCCCAGGTGCGCCGCATGCATAGCAGTTGCCGTTGAAGCGGTACCCTGGCGCGTCGGAGGCATGGTTGGCGGTGGTGTTGGCGTGCAGGACTTGAGGAGGCTCCGCAGCCTCGGCCTTGAGTTTCTGCTCGGCGAGTTGGAGACGAGACTGGGCCTGCATGAACGAAGGAAATGGCGTGCCTCCTGACAGAAGCTCGCTCTGCGTCTTGAACCGCCGATCGAGGCCGTCGATGAGGCGCATCGTGAGTTTCTTGTCGCTGACAGGGGCGCCGACGTCCCCGAGTTGATCAGCGACACTCTTGAGCTTGCGGCAGTACGCGATCACACCCAGATCGCCCTGCTTGATGCTGTGGAACTCTTTGTCGAGGTGGATCTCGCGTCCTTCGGCGTTCGCGGTGAAGAAGTGCTCGAGGGCGCGCCAGGCGGTGAAGGCTGTGCTGTCGGCTTGGAGGATGACGTCCTGGAGTTCATCGGAGATGGTGGTGTAGATCCAGATGACAACGTCGACGTCGGTGGAGCGCCAGGCCGCATCAGCCAGATGCGGATCGGTTTCCTCCTCGACATGATCACGTGCGTTGAACTTGGAGAGGACGAAGAGGAAGAAGTTGCGCCACTTGTTGTAGTTGCCGATCTCAGCGTCGAGCTTGAACTTGATGAAGCGGGTGATGTCGATGCCGTCCGTAGTGGGAGGGGAGGGAAGCAGCTGCACAGAGGTACTAGCAAGATGACGACTAGGCGTGGTCTCATCGTCTGAGTTCGCCATGGCCAAGAGGATGGGGAGGGAAGAAGAGAGGGAGGGTGTGGCTCTGATACCAAACTGAATTACACACAATTGCAACACTCGCACACTTTCATTGCCTGGAGTCAGTGTTACATTTATACAGAGTGTGGCACAGGTCGTGCCGATCGTGCCGTTGAGGCCTCTCCCACTATGCTACAACCTCGCTCAGATCTAACTGCCTGTGGACTAAGTCAAGTGGTTACAATTACAGTACATGACACGGTACATACATTGCTATACAGAGAATGTCCTTCAACAGTAATGTGATAGAAAGTGCATCGAGGGAGATGGGTTTGAGACCCGTTGATGTTACGCCATAGTGGTAACCCAACCTTTGTGATCGGAGATCCCGTGAATTAGGACCTGGGAAGAACAAACTAGTGGTTTAATTGAGGAGAGTATTATGTAACCCTCTCTATGTGAAGATGCACAACTCTCAGGTGCTGTAAGGCAGGTTGGCAACAAGCCTTAATGTGTTTATGTTGGCTATTTTAGCAAAGATGCTGTCCTACAGAGCATTCTTGAAATAACACACCTATATGAGTCCGATTGTTAAACGTCGCAATCTATGAGATTTGCGTGATCTCTAGTAAACTCATGAAGAGACCATGAAGTATGACGCATATGCTTCACCCGCGGGGTAGGCTACCGGCAGCCATGTACCGGTCATGACTTTGAGTGAAACCCTCGTTCACGCAAAACTTGCAATTCAAGGCTTAGTCCATTGTTCAAGTGTGAGTGGATGTAGCTTAAGGTTCTAGGCGGAAGTTCAACTTAACAGCCTCCGCTGAAACACTGGTATATAAACAAGCAGCGAGTATTGGTAAATCTCTAAATGGGATTTGAGATCTGGTGGGGGATTGTTGAAATATTGGGCCCACTTTTAGTGGCCCAAATTAGATTTCAGTTTTTCCTATAAATCTCAAAGCCCACATAGTGGCAGCCATGTGAGTTTGAGCCCAAGTTGGTGGCAGCTCACTAGGGAGTGGCAAGAGGTGGGAAGTTTAGTCCCACATGGAAAGTTGGGAGGAAGTTAGACCACCTTATAAGGTGGGTTGTTCCACCACTAGTAAGTGAGTGAGAATAGGAGTGCTACACGCGCGCTCCTCCTCCTCCTCGCTCGCTCGTCTCGACTCGACTCGACTCGACTCGACACGACACGTCACGTCACGACGCGCGCCGCGCTCGTGGTGAGTGGATTGAGCCTCGTTCCTTACTTTTTGCAGCTCAGGAAAACGAACAGAGTCCTAGACGGACGCATCGCAGTTAGTCGGTTCGGGTCGCTCCCGGATCGTGGGCTATCTGTAACCGACTCGAAACGTTCGTGCGACGTGGGCGTGGCCCACGTTGCCTAGGGTTTCCCGAGCCTATATAATCTCCTGCCCGGCTGCCGCAGAAACACATCCAATACACGAGTTAGGGTTTCCACCTCTCTCTGCTTGAGCCGCCATCATAGCCTACTCCATCCCGCGAGCCGACGTGCATCGACGAACGGGAGAGCAGGTCTCCGGAACCGCTCGTCCTTGCGATCCTGTACGGGAGAGGGCGAATTAGGTTTTTGGGAAGCGCTCTGCGCGACTGCTCAAGCTCTTCATCACGGGTCGCCTTCCGTCCAAGTCGGGCGGTGCTGCCTACCGTCATCTTCAACGCCGTCTACTTCGACCCGTCGTCAACAACGTTGTCATCAACAACGTTACTGCTGCGACATCGTCTGCTACACCTCCACCGCTACCACCACCAGATCGGTACGTGCGACATATCTCGATCTGTTTAGCGATGGATGCTTTACCGTTTGCGCTGCTGCTACTCATGTTGATTAATGCATCTAGTATGTTTGAGTTTCACATGTTAGTAGTTGCTGCCATCATGTTTTATATTCTGGAATTAATCATGGAAATTGTGCCTAATTATCCAACAAATATGATAAGACTTTTGCAAGTGCTATTCCAACAACATTAGCATGCTTCTACTAATACTACTCACAATAGAAGTATCATGCATTTCATTAATGATGAGCGAGAGCATAGTTGTATCACAGGTCTTGTATAGCACATATAACTAGAAAATCAATATCGAATAGATCTTGTATACACTTTTCACTTTAAAATTCAGATCAAAAATATAAGCAAAATATGATACTAAAACATGATATCATGCATTGCAGAGATGACATCATACAATAGTATCATAAATCATACGTCTGATACTATTATACGATAATATGCAGATCAACCTTGCAACTTTGCAGCGTGCTTTTTGCCGCTTGCTTTTACAGAACCGTAGATTAGCACGCTGGAAGTCTGGAAAAACTACGGTAATGGTGAAAAGTAACCAGAGTATTTGAACGCTTTTCACGTTGTTCAGCTGCTGGCTTTGGGTCCGCCGAGAATCGGAGATGGCAAAGGAAGGAAGGAAGAAGATGCATGTGATCACCTAGGGAAGAGAGCACGTAGAGGACAAGGGTCCCTAAACCGAGGCGGCGGCAAACAGGCGCCTATCTACACCCATAGCCCTGGCCCGAGCTCAGCTGATGTGTTCTTGTCGCTGCCATGCCATGCCGGTGCCCCCCGGCGACCGCGACCGGCAAGACTACTCCCTACGTCCGTCTACTCTACCGCTCCCGTCGCATGCAGTCAGGCAGGCCCAGCGTCGCGTCAGTGCCGGCGCAGCCTTTGACGCGCCCCGTCCCATCTGATCGGCCGGCGACTCGTCTCGTCCCTCTCCCCGGGCCACGCCACGCCGGGACAAGCCAGGAATACGCCGCCCGGCCGGCGCCGACTCCGATGTGCTCGCCGGTCTCCATCGCGCTTGCGTGCCTGACCGCCGACAAGTATTCCAGCTCGCGGGGCCGGCGCTCTGGCTCCTGCATGGACCGGTCGGCATGCGGGGCGAGCCGCCCGGCCTTGGCCCCTTGCGCTTGGATCGAACCGCAGGCATACGTCGTAGCACTGCTGCTATGCACGATGTTCCTTCTTCCGTGTACATAATGCCGAGTGGCGACTGCATGCGTGAACAGCACTATGCACACGACATTCGCTGTAGTACGTCGGAGGATGTCACGTTACATATTTTACTGTTGCTCCTGCTACGCTATCCCGCTGCTGCTGCGCATATATACGAGCTAGAAACATAGTATAGCTCAAATGTTCGAGACGGCTCATGGGTTAGTCCTGTTCACGACATGCAATATTCTCTTTCAATAAAAAAATATTAATATCACAATGGTACCAGCTATATTTAGCATTACAATAAAATAATGTTTTGGTAAGTCTACAGATTAAAGATGTACACAGCCGAAAAAACAGAAAAAGGAAGATAAAGAAAATAAAATCCTAGTCAAAACAATCAAAGACTTCGCCCCAGCAAGAGCTCCACTAGTGGTGACGCCACCTATACTCTAGAAAAAGGTTTTCCAAAACGACTCGTCCATGAAGGAAACGGTGTACAAACACCGTCGTCCAGTGTCATTAGTGTGGTCAGATTTTAAGAGCATCTCCAGCCGCGTCGTCCAAAGCTTCCCCAAATGGCGTCAGATCAAGTGTTTGGGGACGTGTTTTGTTCGTGTAACGTTTGGAGGATGTTGCTTTTCAGCCGCGTCTCCCAAACATCGTCCTCAAACTTTTTTTTAGGGTTTTCGAAAACACAACCATTTATTAAACATAGCATACAAATAAATATGTTTATCAAAATTGTTTTCAAATTAAAATACAACAAACAATAAAAAACTAAAACAAATGTAATAAATGAGGCTAGATCAAGGTGCCGCCGCATTTGTTGATAATCTGTTGATTCTCCATATATGCTCAACGAGATCATTTTGAAGTTGCTCGTGAAAATTGCTGTCACGGATCTTTGCGTGCATGGCAAAGAAAATCAACAAAATCTACAGGCACCTCATGACCAACCTCCGTAAGAGGGCCCTGACACTCATAGGTATCAACATGTCTCCTTAAATGATTCTTGCGGTCATCCTCGATGATCATGTTGTGCATGATCACACAAACCTGTATCACCTCCCACATTTGGTCATGAGACCAACTTAGAGCAGGGTACCGGAAAATTACAAATTGAGCTTGAAGCACACCAAATGTCCGCTCGATATTCTTCCTGCAAGCCTCCTGTCACGAAGCAAAGTGGCAATTCTTCTGATCTGATGGACCCGGGATTATTTTGACAAAAGTGGCTCATTTTGGATAGCCTTTGGTATATTGGTGGCCATGGATCTCATAGTTGCATGGTGGAGCATGACCTTTCACTAGTTTGCTGAACACCGGAGACTGCTGCAACATGTTGATGTCATTGTGTGATCCGTATGCAAGCATCCTCATGGCGGTGGTGCAGTTCTGAATCAACGAGAACCCGACAATGCCTACAACGTCGTGTGTCAACTTGAAGTATGGGCCGAACTCTCGAACGCCATGGAGGATATTAATGAACAAACCCTTGCCCATCCTATACCGGCGCTGAAAATTGCCGGCCCGTGTTGCGTCATCTGCGAAGTAGTCGTTGTGCAGCATGGTATGCCCCTCCATCCTCTGCCGGGGCTTCGACTTCTTTCTCCCCAGCCTTGATCCTCCGGGGCGATGACACCTGGGTGCCTGAAACTGATACGTTGCAACGTATCTATAATTTTTTATGCTCCATGCTTGTTTTACACCAATTTCTATATGGTTTGTTTACACTTCGTGGCATTTTTATGCATTTTCTGGAACTAACCTGTTGACAAGATGCCACAGTGTCAGTTCCTGCTTTCTGTTGTTTTTTTGTTTTAGAAAAGTTGTACAGGAAATATTCTCGGAATTGGACGAAACGAAAGCAGAAGTTCCTATTTTACAGTCACGAAGATGAAGTCCAAAGGAGAGACGGAGAAGAGCCGGGAGGTGGCCACTCCATGCCTAGGCGCGGGACCCTCCCTGGCCGCACCAAGGGGTGGTGTGGGCCCCTCGGGCGCCCACCGACCTCGCCCTTCCGCCTATATATTCATATGATCGGGAAAAACCTAAATACCCGAGCCTCCATCCACGAAAATTTCCGTCATCGCCGCCATCGTCGACCCTAGCTCGGGAGGGTTCTGAAGCTCTTCCCGGCACCCTTCCGGAGAGGGAGATCATCACTGGAGGCCTCTACATCGCCATGCCCGCCTCCGAAGTGATGTGTGAGTAGTTCATCTCTGGATACGGGTCCATAGCAGTAGTTAGATGGTTGTCTTCTCCACTTTATGCTTCATGTTTAGATCTTGTGAGCTGCCTATCATAATCAGGATCATCTTTAAGTAATGCTACATGTTGTGTTTGCTGGGATACGATGAATATTGAATACTATGGTTGAGATTAATTATAGACTTGTTATATGTTATTTGTGATCTTGCATCTCCATTGCTAGTAGATGCTCTGGCCAAGTATGTGTTTGTGACTCCAAGAGGGAGTATTTATGCTCGATAGTGGGTTCATGCCTCTAGTAATCTGGGAGAGTGACAATAACTTCTAAGGTTGTAGATGCGATGTTGCTACTAGGGAGAAAACAACAATGATTTATCCAAGGATAATTCTATTGTTTACTTTACACACTTTACTTAATGCAATAATCTGTTGCTTGCAACTTAATACTGAAAGAGGTGCGGATGCTAACTGGAAGTTGGATTATTAGTCATAGATGCAGTTGGATTACGGTCTATGAATCTTGTTGTAATGCCCAAATAAATCTCATAATAATCATCTTGTCATGTATGGTCTTTATTATGTTAATTGCCCAGCTGTAATTTTTTTACCCATCATGTTATTTATCTTTATGGAGAGACACCTCTAGTGAACTATGGACCCCAATCCTTTCTTTTACACTGATAAAACCATCTACTGCAAAGCACTGTTTTCTTTATTTCACTGCAAACAAACATCTTTTTCCACACTATAAGTTGGGGCAACGTATTTTCAGCAAAACCAGTGAGATTGAAAACCTCACTATAAGTTTGGGCAACGTTTGGTTGTGTTGTGTGCAGGTTCCACGTTGTTGCTGACACCGGTAGTGCGCCCTGCCAAAGTCAGCCAGCAACACCTTCTGAAGTGATTTCTTTCTTCTACTAGTCGATTAAACCTTGATTTCTTACTGAGGAAAAATTTGCTGTTGTGCTCATCATACCTTCCTCTTGGGGTTTCCTAACTGCGTGCTCTGCTTAACATGAAGCTCTTTTTCTGGCGCCGTTGCCAGCGAACTGAAGAAAAGTTACACCACAGAGATTGCCAACTCCCACGGTAACAACTCTTTTTCTAGCGCCGTTGCCGGGGAGAAAGAGGATTTCTGCAAGGGGAGTCTCTCATCTCCAATCTATTTACTTTGTTATTGTTTCGCTTAGTTTATTTTACTTTGTCTTGTTTGCTTCTTTTTTATCAAAAACACAAAAAAAATTAGTTCCTTTTATAGTTTTTATTTTGTTTCTTTATTTTTAGCTCATTATGTTCATCCCTAAGTACATTCTGAAACACTTATCAATAGGTAATGGTTCTATAATTAGGAGAGATAACATCGCATAATTCTTTAATCATGTTAGTAAGCACAAAGATATTAAGGATATATCTTTAGTAGAACTTACTCCTAATTATAAAACTGTTGCAGCTTATTTAGTTCAAGGGTTGGAGGCTAAGTTTGTTAACCTTAACCCCATAATGCAGCAAATGTTTCTTAAACTTCATGAAGTTGAGGATTTTATTGTGAAAACTTTGCTTAAAGAATTTATAGAGGTTGTTATAGAACCTAGAAAAGTCTTTGATCGGTTTAAGATGCAAGGATCATGTGTAGATGTTATTGGTACACTTGAAAAGATGGACAAAACCAAACCTAAAAATAGGGAGGAAATCAAAATACCAATACCTTTCAAACTCGTAGGAATGCATGAGGCTTTGCAAAAGAATTTTGATTGGATTGTTCGTGAAAACCCATTTAATGAAAGTAGTGAACCCAAGAGTGTTGAGAGAGGGTCTTCTAAAACTTATATGGATGAAATACAATTCCTTGTTGAAAAACCTTCTGGCGTTGATCTTGATGCTTCTTCACTAGAAAATACTTGATTCAAGCTTTCTGCGTCTAGCTGAAAAGCGTTAAAGAAAGCACCCATCTTTTATTTCTGTAATTTTTCTTTTGTTGAGTCTTGGAAGTTTTTACCTCTGTAATAACCTCTCCTTAACCTTTTTATTTCATTTTGTGCCAAGGATAGCCTCTAATAGGAAGAACGTAAGATTCGGGGAAGTTGATGTCCTGAAACAGATTTTGTGCTCTCGGCAAAAAATTCGTATTCTCAGACAGAAGGTCGTATTTATCTGAAAATTTTGGAGCCTATGCGCCAGGTTATTATCTTACTTTCATTAGTTTTTCACTTTTCGATTTGAGCAACAGGGGATTTTCTAAAAAAATCGATCTTTAACTGTTGTTCTGTTTTGATAGATTTATGCCACTATTTGCATTTGCCTCTTAATCTTTTTCTTTTTAAGTTTCTTTAATATAAAGAGATTTTAAAATACGTTGCTATAGTAGCTAATGTATTAATGTATGTTTGACTTGTGGTAGAACTTAACCAAAGTGAATTTGTTAATTTTGATTGCACTAATGCTGCTAATGAAAATTATGTGAAGTTTTGTATGAAGGAAGTTTTCAAGTGTAGGGAGAGAAGAATGATGTGATGAGATGAAGGATGGACAAAAGCTCAGATTGGGATGCCCATGTCACCCCAACAATTATCCAAGAGGTACATACTGAAGGGTTCGTTGCATAGAAAACAAAAAAATTCTACCGTGAACAAGAACAAAACCAAGATCCAATCTAGGAAAAGCCAAGATCTAATCTATGAAGATCGGAGGCAACGAGATGTATGTGAGACTAACCCTCGAAGATTCCAAAGCCTACGAGATTAGATCTCGTTGTTGATGTAGTCGATCATCCTGTGCTGCAATCCGGCAGCACTTCCGTACTCGGTCGTGCGTACGGTGTCGATGAAGCCCGTCCTCTCCCCGTTCCAGAGGGCAGCAGAGCTGTGGTAGATCCCCTCGGAATCCCAGCAGCATGACGGCATGGTGGTGGCGGTGTAGGGGAAAAGCTGCAGGGCTTCGCCTAAGACGGAGCAGACTATCGGTGGGAGAGAGAGGCGGTCAGAGGTCAAGGGTGAAGGAGGGCTGCGCCCCCTGCCCCCTCCCCTCTTTATATAGGGGGGAGGGTGCCCAGGGTTTGCCTTGGCCCCTCCTGCAAGCTCATGGCCGGTGGCCAAAGGGGAAAGGGGGAAATCTCCCCTTCCAAATTGATTCCCCCTTTAGGGTTTGGGAAAACCCTAAAGGGGTTGGCCGGCTGGGCCTTGGGGGGCATGTGCCCTAGTCTTTCACCGGAAAATCCCGAACTTTTCCGAAACCTAGAAATCAACTTCCGTTATATGAATCTTATTCTCCGGACCATTCCGGATCTCCTCGTGATGTCCTGGATCCCATCCGAGACTCCGAACAAACTTCGGACTCCATGTCATATTCCGAATCTACTTATGCGACATCGAACCTTAAGCGCGTCACCCTATGGTTCGTGAACTATGCAGACATGGTCGAGACTCCTCTCCGACCAATAACCAATAGCGGGATCTGGAGATCCATAATGGCTCCCACACATTCAGCGATAACTTAGTGATCGATTGAACCATTTACATACGATACCGATTCCCTTTGTCACGCGATACTTTACTTGTCCGAGGTTTGATCACCGGTATCTCCATACCTAGTTCAACCTCGTTACCGATAAGTACTCTTTACTCATTACCGTGGAATGTCATCTTTTGTGACCTTGTCACATGCTTGCAAGCTAATTAGATGTCATTCCACCGAGAGGGCCCAGAGTATATCTATCCGTCATCGGGATGGACAAATCCCACTCTTGATCCATATGCCTCAACTCATACTTTCCGAATACTTAATCCCATCTTTATAACCACCCATTTACGCAGTGGCGTTTGATGTAATCAAAGTACCCTTCTGGTATAAGTGATTTACATGATCTCATGGTCAAAGGACTAGGTTACTATGTATCTGAAAGCTTATAGCAAGTTGAACTTGATGACTTTATCTCATGCTACGCTTATTTAGGTGTATGTCCATTATATCATCCACCCAATGACATAACCTTGTTATTAACAACATCCAATGTTCATGATCAGGAAACCATGATCATCTATTAACCAACAAGCTAGTTAAACTAGAGGCTTACTAGGGACTCTGGTTGTTTACACAACACACATGTATTAATGTTTCCGGTTAATACAAATAGCATGGGGTGTAAACATTTATCATGAACTCTAAGATATAACAATTACTAATTTATTATTGCCTCTCGGGCATATCTCTAACACACACGTCAAAGCTTCGGGATGCCCAATACATTCCCTTCTTTATCAACACAAATATCAGGTCATCTTTCAAGACACTATATTTTTATTGCTTCATATGCTATGTGTTTTTGTTTGAGCATATTTATTTTTGTTTTCTTTTGTTTTGTTTGCTGTAGCATATGGTTGGATCCCAGCATAATTGTTTTGGAGAATGACACACTTTGTTTTCATTGCATAGAACACTCTAGTTTTCACTCTTATTGTTTTGCGAGTGTTCTCTTTTGCTAGTGATACGCGTACATCACGCGTCCGTTGGGAACCCCAAGAGGAAGGTGTGATGCGTACATCGGCAAGTTTTCCCTTAGAAAGAAACCAAGGTTTATCGAACCAGGAGGAGCCAAGAAGCACGTTGAAGGTTGATGGCGGAGAGATGTAGTGCGGCGCAACACCAGGGATTCCGGCGCAAACGTGGAACCTGCACAACACAACCAAAGTACTTTGCCCCAACGAAACAGTGAGGTTGTCAATCTCACCGGCTTGCTGTAACAAAGGATTAGATGTATAGTGTGGATGATGATTGTTTGCAGAAAACAGTAGAACAAGTTTGCAGTAGATTGTATTTGATGTAAAAGAATGGACCGGGGTCCACAGTTCACTAGAGGTGTCTCTCCCATAAGATAAATAGCATGTTGGGTGAATAAATTACAGTCAGGCAATTGACAAATAGAGAGAGCATGACAATGCACATACATGATATGATGAGTATTGTGAGATTTAATTGGGCATTACGACAAAGTACATAGACCGCTATCCAGCATGCATCTATGCCTAAAAAGTCCACCTTCGAGGTTATCATCCGAACCCCTTCCGGTATTAAGTTGCAAAACAACAGACAATTGCATTAAGTATGGTGCGTAATGTAATCAATAACTACATCCTCGGACATAGCATCAATGTTTTATCCCTAGTGGCAACAGCACATCCACAACCTTAGAACTTTACTCGTCACTCGTCCCGGATTTAATGGAGACATGAACCCACTATCGAGCATAAATACTCCCTCTTGGAGTTAAGAGCAAAAACTTGGCCGAGCCTCTACTAATAACGGAGAGCATGCAAGATCATAAACAACACATAGGTAATAGATTGATAATCAACATAACATAGTATTCTCTATCCATAGGATCCCGACAAACACAACATATAGAATTACAGATAGATGATCTTGATCATGTTAGGCAGCTCACAAGATCCGACAATGAAGCACCTGAGGAGAAGACAACCATCTAGCTACTGTTATGGACCCATAGTCCAGGGGTGAACTACTCACTCATCACTCCGGAGGCGACCATGGCGATGAAGAGTCCTCCGGGAGATGATTCCCCTCTCCGGCAGGGTACCGGAGGCGATCTCCAGAATCCCCCGAGATGGGATTGGCGGCGGCGGCGTCTCAGTAAGGCTTTCCGTATCGTGGCTCTCCGTACTGGGGGTTTCGCGACAAAGGCTTTAAGTAGGCGGAAGGGAAACGCGGGGGGCCACACGAGGGCCCCACACACCAGGGCCGCGTGGCCAAGACCTGGGCCGCGCCGCCCTGTTGTGTCGGCGCCTCGTGGCCCCACTTCCTTTCCCCTTCGGTCTTCTGGAAGCTTCGTGCAAAAATAGGACCCTGAGCGTTGATTTCGTCCAATTCCGAGAATATTTCCTTACTAGGATTTCTGAAACCAAAAACAGCAGAAAACAGCAGAAAACAGCAACTGGCTCTTCGGCATCTCGTTAATAGGTTAGTGCAGGAAAATGCATAAATACGACATATAATGTGTATAAAACATGTAGATATCATCAATAATGTGGCATGGAACATAAGAAATTATCGATACGTCGGAGATGTATCAGCATCCCCAAGCTTAGTTCCTGCTCGTCCCGAGCGAGTAAACGATAACAAAGATAATTTACGGAGTGACATGCCATCATAACCTTGATCATACTATTGTAAGCATATGTAATGAATGCAGCGATCAAAACAATGGTAATGACATGAGTAAACAAATGAATCATAAAGCAAAGACTTTTCATGAATAGTACTTCAAGACAAGCATCAATAAGTCTTGCATAAGAGTTAACTCATAAAGCAATAAATTCATAGTAAAGGTATTGAAGCAACAAAGGAAGATTAAGTTTCAGCGGTTGCTTTCAACTTGTAACATGTATATCTCATGGATAATTGTCAATGTAAAGTAATATAACAAGTGCAATATGCAAGTATGTAGGAATCAATGCACAGTTCATGTAATATCCCAGGTATTGGGGTTACAAAAATAGAGGAAACAGATGTGTGCATTGCATTCATGCATAGAAAATCTGGGGAATTTTCGCGCTTTAAAGTAAAACAATCCACAGAATCGAAGTTTCACTTGACCTTGGTGGAATTGAAGTAGCTCATCAAGTCAAGCGCTATAAACCTCAATGTGACTTTGTTAAAACATTGTTTTGGGTAAAGATGATTTGATCTAAGGGGTTAGATCAAATGGAATTAAAATCAACACAACAACACTTGAATCAATGATCAATTGTGTGATCTCATAACGAGATCATAATAAGGTAATCCTTGTCATAATATATGAACACCAATTCAATTGCAAACCAAGTAACAATAATTGGAGAAACTATTCCTCACTTATCTTCTCCATGTCTTAAACAAATCCATGATCCTACCATGAACCTCATGGTATTCATTCTACTTCATTCTTGGAAACATGACAAGGAGATTAACTCTAGAAATAAATATTCTTCTCTATTCCAAATAGTTAAGCACCAAACCTAGAGAGGTGAGAGTTCTATTATAACTATTAAAGGAGCAATGACAAACCTTGAGCTAAACCTGGATATACATCTAGGTAAATAAAACCTCATCTTAAGAGCACAACCTTGGGATATTATTCAAGTCCTTCCAAATGAGAGAAACCATAGATACTAATTTTTATCTTTACATAATTAAGAATCAAGAACAACCTTGAGCTAAAGTATTAGCTTGCAAACCATTTTCCTTGGAGTGGTAAGATAACCTAATATCACATGAAATAATAACATATCCATGAATTGATAAAGTAAGGAGGAGATTAATTCAACCAAGATAGCCAAGTGGAGTTTTAGACTTGTTATCTATTGAGATATGGTGAATACACCATAAACCCTAGAATAACTGTTCTTATATGAGAGAGCTCAACCTATGGTGTTATACTCAAGATAATTGAGACAACCATAACCATGCCCATTCAAGAAACTATAAAAGAAAGTCTATATTGAGTAGATCAAGACAACACTTGATCATGGAAGTGAGAAACCTATTTAATGAGAGATACCTTAGGAAGCCTAACATTGATCATTATAAATTGAGTAATGATTGTAAACCCTAAGAACTTGAGGTAGATTTATTAAGAACTAGTTGATCATGCTTAATCCATGATCATGCACTTGAGGTATGTGAGGATAAGTTAAACCCTACTAGGATTAGTAGATATTATTTACCACATGAAATCATAGGGAGATAACTAGTAAGCAACCCTAGAATCATATTCCAACCTTTACTTGTGAAACACTTGGTGAACATAAGTGGAATCCTACCATATCTAGACTTCATAAATCAAAGAACCTAAGAAAACCTTAGAGTAAAACTCCATACTCATTATGGTGAGAAACCATCAATCCATTTGACCAAAGTTAACTATAAAAAGAACTCTAACCAATGTAGTTACTTAAATGATAAATTGTGGTTAATAATAGAAGCCAATTGGTAGAAAATAAAACCAATTCTCAATATCTTAGTAACTAGAGGAGATCATAAAATGTTAAGTAAGCCATCACCTTATCATGGTTAGGGGAGATTCAACCCTAGCATGCAATATGTTGTCATTTCATCTCTATGATCTAGTACTATATCTTAAACCTAGTTCATGAATCACCATGGTGATCACCATATAAGACCAGGCTATAATTGAGATTCCAAACCATATGCCATTAGGTAAATAACATTAGGACCCTAGTAATGCACAATAATCAAATCTTATGCTTCAATTCTTGAACATAAGAAAAACCTTGTGTTACATTTCATAATTAAACCCATGTGTGGTGAATAACCACTCATATCAACCACTAACTCTTATAACCAAGACAAAACCATGATGGGAGAAATACCTACTCTAAGTATTTCAAGGTATTATTAAAATAATAGTATCGGTATTAAACTGGAAATAGAATTAAGATAAACCTCATAAGATCCTATTAAGTAAGGGTTCACCTAAATTCATGTGTAAATGACCAACAATCTCAAATGGGAAATCAAGTCCTTAGAAATATTTTAGCACATGAAATCAGGCCATTTAGTCACTTACTTAATAGAACTCCATAAACAAGCCTCACTTAGTGACTTGTTCTCACAAAGTAATACCCAATAAAACCCTACATATCATCAAACAAGAACAATATCATTTGGAAACTACTTTGAGTCCTTCCAAGTTGAAATTCAAATTCATGTCATGGGGGTACCTAATTCAAAGCCAAATAGTAATTAATAAACCAATGTTTTAGTAACCATATTAAAATTGCTAATACACAACAACAATCTTTTAAGTGCCTTGAATGTATTCCAGTAGCAATTCAAACAACCAAATCCTACAAGGGAGATTGAATTCAAAACTGAATTTGAATAAGAAAATACAAAACAGAAAAGAAAATAAGAAAGAGGAGAGGATTAGCTATCAGGCCACCACAGCCCAGCAGCAGCCTGTGGAGCATCCCAGCACCACGGCCCAAGTCGCAGCCCAGTGATACGTCTCCAACGTATCGATAATTTCTTGTGTTCCATGCCACATTATTGATGTTATCTACATGTTTTATGCACACTTTATGTCATATTCGTGCATTTTCTGGAACTAACCTATTAACAAGATGCCGAAGTGCCGGTTCTCGTTTTCTCGCTGTTTTTGGTTTCGAAATCCTAGTAACGAAATATTCTCGGAATCGGACGAAATCAACGCCAAAGTTCCTATTTTCATCGGAAGCATCCAGAACACCGGGAAGGACCGGAGGGGGCCACGGGGCCACCAAACCCTACCCCGGCGCGGCCAAGGGGGGGGCCGCGCCGCCCTATGGTGTGGCCCCCCTGTCAGCCCTCCTGCGCCGCCTCTTCGCCTATATAAAGCCCCTGGATCAGAAAACCCGATACCAATTGACGAAACCCACGAAAACCTTCCAGAGCCGCCGCCATCGCGAAGCCAAGATCGCGGGGGACGGGATCTCTGTTCCGGCACGCTGCCGGAGCGGGGAAGTGCCCCGGAAGGCTTCTCCATCGACACCGCTGCCATCTCCATCGACACCGCTGCCATCTCCACCGCCATCTTCATCACCGCTGCTGCTCCCATGAGGAGGGAGTAGTTCTCCATCGAGGCTCGGGGCTGTACCGGTAGCTATGTGGTTCATCTCTCTTCCATGTACTTCAATACAATGATCTCATTGAGATTCATATGAGTTTGTATCACTACTATCTATGTGCTACTCTAGTGATGTTATTAAAGTAGTTCTATTCCTCCCGCACGTGTGTAAAGGCGACGAGTGGGTGCACCGTGTTAGTACTTGGTTTATGCTATGATTATGATCTCTTGTAGATTATGAAGTTAACTATTGCTATGATATATTGATGTGATCTATTCCTCCTACATATGCATGAAGGTTACGGTGTGCATGCTATGCTAGTACTTGGTTTAGTCTGTTGATCTATCTTACACTAAAGGTTACTAAAACATGAGCATTATTGTGGAGCTTGTTAACTCCGGCATTGAGGGTTCGTGTAATCCTACGCAATGTGTTCATCATCCAACAAAAGTGTAGAGTATGCATTTATCTGTTCTGTTATGTGATCGATGTTGAGAGTGTCCACTAGTGAAAGTGTAATCCCTAGGCCTTGTTCCTAAATACTGCTGAGTTACTACTGCTTGTTTCATTGTTTCTATGCGTTACTACTCGCTGCAATACCACCACCATCAACTACACGCCAAGCACTTTTCCGGCACCGTTGCTACTGCTCATACTTATTCATACCACCTGTATTTCACTATCTCTTCGCCGAACTAGTGCACCTATTAGGTGTGTTGGGGACACAAGAGACTTCTTGCTTTGTGGTTGCGGGGTTGCATGAGAGGGATATCTTTGACCTCTTCCTCCCCGAGTTCGATAAACCTTGGGTATCCACTTAAGGGAAACTTGCTGCTGTTCTACAAACCTCTGCACTTGGAGGCCCAACAACGTCTACGGGAAAGGAGGGGGAACGTAGACATCAAGCACTTTTCTGGCGCCGTTGCCGGGGAGGAAAGGTAAAAAGGCACTCATACTACGGTCTCAGGTAAAGTATTTTTCTGGCGCCGTCGTGTGTGTGCTCAAAGCTATTTCCTTTAGATCCTGCAATTGCATCTTGTTGTTTCTTGTTTACACTAGTTTTGCATAATGTACAAGAGTGAGCTTCTTATTCTATTTCCTGATTTAAAACATGGATTGTTTGATGCGAAAATTAAAAAACCTATGAAATCTTCTTTGCATGCTGGTAGTAATATTAGTATGAACGCTTTGAACACCATTGTTGATAATGATATAGAAAGTTCTAAGCTTGGGGAAGCTGGTTTTCATGATATTTTTAGTCCCCCAAGCATTGAGGAGAAAATTTTCTTTGATGATACTTTGCCTCCTATTTATGATGATTATAATGATAGTGGTCTTTTGGTGCCACCTACTATGGAGAGTGAATTTGATTATGATTACAATATGCCTCCTATATTTGATGATGAGAATAATAATGATAGCTACTTTGTTGAATTTGCTCCCACTACAACTAATAAAATTGATTATGCTTATGTGGAGAGTAATTATTTTATGCATGAGACTCATGATAAGAATGTTTCATTTGATAGTTATATTGTTGAGTTTGCTCATGATGCTACTGAAAGTTATTATGAGAGAGGAAAATATGGTTGTAGAAATTTTCATGTTACTAAAACACCTCTCTATGTGCTGAAATTTTTGATGCTACACTTGTTTTATCTTCCTATGCTTGTTACTTTGCTCCTCATGAACTTGTTTATTTACAAGATTCCTATGCATAGGAAGCATGTTAGACTTAAATGTGTTTTGAATTTGCCTCTTGATGCTCTCTTTTGCTTCACATACTATCTTTTGCGAGTGCATCATTAAAACTGCTGAGCCCATCTTAATGGCTATAAAGAAAAGAACTTCTTGGGAGATAACCCATGTGTTATTTTGCTACAGTACTTTGTTTTATATTTGTGTCTTGGAAGTTGTTTACTACTGTAGCAACCTCTCCTTATCTTAGTTTTGTGTTTTGTTGTGCCAAGTAAAGTCTTTGATAGTAAAGTAAGTACTAGATTTGGATTACTGCGCAGAAACAGATTTCTTTGCTGTCACGAATCTGAGCCCACTGCCCTGCAGGAAGCTCAGAAAATTATGCCAATTTACGTGCATGATCCTCAGATATGTACGCAACTTTCATTCAATTTGAGCATTTTCATTTGAGCAAGTCTGGTGGCCTAATAAAATCCATCTTTACGGACTGTTCTGTTTTGACAGATTCTGCCTTTTATTTCGCATTGCCTCTTTTGCTATGTTGGATGAATTTCTTTGATCCATTAATGTCCAGTAGCTTTATGCAATGTCCAGAAGTGTTAAGAATGATTGTGTCACCTCTGAACATGTTAATTTTTATTGTCCACTAACCCTCTAATGAGTTGTTTCGAGTTTGGTGTGGAGGAAGTTTTCAAGGGTCAAGAGAGGAGGATGATATACTATGATCAAGAAGAGTGAAAAGTCTAAGCTTGGGGATGCACCCGGTGGTTCACCCCTGCATATATCAAGAAGACTCAAGCGTCTAAGCTTGGGGATGCCCAAGGCATCCCCTTCTTCATCGACAACATTATCAGGTTCCTCCCCTGAAACTATATTTTTATTCGGCCACATCTTATGTGCTTTTTCTTGGAGCGTCTGTTTGTTTGCTTTTTTTTTGTGTTTGAATAAATTGGATTACATCATGCTTGTGTGGGAGAGAGACACGCTCCGCTGGTTCGTATGAACACATGTGTTCTTAGCTCATAATATTCATGGCGAAGTTTCCTCTTCGTTAAATTGTTATATGGTTGGAATTGGAAAATGATACATGTAGTAATTGCTATAATGTCTTGGGTAATGTGATACTTGGCAATTGTTGTGCTCATGTTTAAGCTCTTGCATCATATACTTTGCACCTATTAGTGAAGAATACATAGAGCATGCTAAAATTTGGTTTGCATAATTGGTTTCTCTAAGGTCTAGATAATTTCTAGTATTGAGTTTGAACAACAAGGAAGACGGTGTAGAGTCTTATAATGTTTTCAATATGTCTTTTATGTGAGTTTTGCTGTACCGTTCATCCTTGTGTTTGTTTCAAATAGCCTTGCTAGCCTAAACCTTGTATCGAGAGGGAATACTTCTCATGCATCCAAAATACTTGAGCCAACCACTATGCCATTTGTGTCCACCATACCTACCTACTACATGGTATTTTTCCGCCATTCCAAAGTAAATTGCTTGAGTGCTACCTTTAAAATTCCATCATTCACCTTTGCAATATATAGCTCATGGGACAAATAGCTTAAAAACTATTGTGGTATTGAATATGTAATTATGCACTTTATCTCTTATTAAGTTGCTTGTTGTGCGATAACCATGTTTACTGGGGAACGCCATCAACTCATTGTTGAATTTCATGTGAGTTGCTATGCATGTTCGTCTTGTCGGAAGTAAGGGCGATCTACACTGAGTTGAATGGTTTGAGCATGCATATTGTGAGAGAAGAACATTGGGCCGCTAACTAAAGCCATGTTCCATGGTGGAAGTTTCGAGTTTTGGACAAACATCCTCAAATCTCTAATGAGAAAAGAATTAATTGTTGTTGAATGCTTAAAGCATTAAAAGAGGAGTCCATTATCTGTTGTCTATGTTGTCCCGGTATGGATGTCTAAGTTGAGAATAATCAAAAGCGAGAAATCCAAATGCGAGCTTTCTCCTTAGACCTTTGTACGAGGCGGCATAGAGGTACCCCTTTGTGAAACTTGGTTAAAGCATATGTATTGCGGTGATAATCCAGGTAGTCCAAGCTAATTAGGACAAGGTGCGGGCACTATTAGTACACTATGCATGAGGCTTGCAACTTATAAGATATAATTTACATGATGCATATGCTTTATTACTACCGTTGACAAAATTGTTTCATGTTTTCAAAATCAAAGCTCTAGCACAAAAATAGCAATCGATGCTTTTCCTCTATGAGGACCATTCTTTTACTTTTATTGTTGAGTCAGTTCACCTATTTCTCTCCATCTCAAGAAGCAAACACTTGAGTGAACTGTGCATTGATTCTTACATATTTTCATATTGCATTTGTTATATTGCTTTGCATTGACAATATCCATGAGATATACATGTTACAAGTTGAAAGCAACCGCTGAAACTTAATCTTCTTTTGTGTTGCTTCAATACCTTTACTTTGAATTATTGCTTTATGAGTTAACTCTTATGCAAGACTTATTGATGCTTGTCTTGAAGTGCTATTCATGAAAAGTCTTTGCTTTATGATTCAGTTGTTTACTCATGTCATTATCATTGTTTTGATCGCTGCATTCACTACATATGCTTTACAAATAGTATGATCAAGTTTATGATGGCATGTCACTCCAGAAATTATCTTTGTTATCGTTTTACCTGCTCGGGACGAGCGAAACTAAGCTTGGGGATGCTGATACGTCTCCAACGTATCGATAATTTCTTGTGTTCCATGCCACATTATTGATGTTATCTACATGTTTTATGCACACTTTATGTCATATTCGTGCATTTTCCGGAACTAACCTATTAACAAGATGCCGAAGTGCCGGTTCCGTTTTACTGCTGTTTTTGGTTTCAGAAATCCTAGTAACGAAATATTCTCGGAATCGGACGAAATCAACGCCAAAGTTCCTATTTTCATCGGAAGCATCCAGAACACCCGGGAAGGACCAGAGGGGGGCCACAGGGCCACCAAACCCTAGGCTGGCGCGGCCAGAGGGGGGGCCGCGCCGCCCTATGGTGTGGCCCCCCTGTCAGCCCTCCTGCGCCGCCTCTTCGCCTATATAAAGCCCCTGGATCAGAAAACCCGATACCAATTGACGAAACCCACGAAAACCTTCCAGAGCCGCCGCCATCGCGAAGCCAAGATCCGGGGGACGGGATCTGCGTTCCGGCACGCTGCCGGAGCGGGGAAGTGCCCCGGAAGGCTTCTCCATCGACACCGCTGCCATCTCCATCGACACCGCTGCCATCTCCACCGCCATCTTCATCACCGCTCTTGCTCCCATGAGGAGGGAGTAGTTCTCCATCGAGGCTCGGGGCTGTACCGGTAGCTATGTGGTTCATCTCTCTTCCATGTACTTCAATACAATGATCTCATTGAGATTCATATGAGTTTGTATCACTACTATCTATGTGCTACTCTAGTGATGTTATTAAAGTAGTTCTATTCCTCCTGCACGTGTGTAAAGGCGACAGTGGGTGCACCGTGTTAGTACTTGGTTTATGCTATGATTATGATCTCTTGTAGATTATGAAGTTAACTATTGCTATGATATATTGATGTGATCTATTCCTCCTACATATGCATGAAGGTTACGGTGTGCATGCTATGCTAGTACTTGGTTTAGTCTCGTTGATCTATCTTACACTAAAGGTTACTAAAACATGAGCATTATTGTGGAGCTTGTTAACTCCGGCATTGAGGGTTCGTGTAATCCTACGCAATGTGTTCATCATCCAACAAAAGTGTAGAGTATGCATTTATCCGTTCCGTTATGTGATCGATGTTGAGAGTGTCCACTAGTGAAAGTGTAATCCCTAGGCCTTGTTCCTAAATACTGCTGAGTTACTATCGCTTGTTTACTTGTTTCTTTGCGTTACTACTGCTGCAATACCACCACCATCAACTACACGCCAAGCACTTTTCTGCACCGTTGCTACTGCTCATACTTATTCATACCACCTGTATTTCACTATCTCTTCGCCGAACTAGTGCACCTATTAGGTGTGTTGGGGACACAAGAGACTTCTTGCTTTGTGGTTGCGGGGTTGCATGAGAGGGATATCTTTGACCTCTTCCTCCCTGAGTTCGATAAACCTTGGGTATCCACTTAAGGGAAACTTGCTGCTGTTCTACAAACCTCTGCACTTGGAGGCCCAACACTGTCTACAGGAAAGGAGGGGGAACGTAGACATCACCCAGCACAGCCCAACGTACCCCTTCGTCAAAAAGATCGGGAGAGGGTCGTCCTCATCCTCTCCATGTACTGGAGGCTAGCACGACGACGTGCTCGTCTTCTCCCCCTCGCTGGCGGCTCCTCCTCGACCGAAGGCGTGACGAGGCGCGTCCGGGCGCCATATAAATCCCCACGACAAACCCTAGCCTCAACTCTTTCCCCTCTGCTTGATTTTTTCCCCATACCCGAAACCCTGGCCCGCCGGTCATCATTACCGACGGCGATTGAAGCCATCCCCAGCCATGCCAAGCACACCGCCGTGACCACCGTCCTCGACAAGCTACGCCCACGGGAGGAATTGGCCCGGGGTGATCTCAGCTAGGCGAATTCTGTCGATTTCCTCCGTGGCAGTTCGCCAGAATTCGTGACGGTAAGCTCATCTCCGGCCATCATCATCCTCGACGAGCACACCAACGTCATCAGGGTGAGCTTGTGCCTCGATTGAGCCCTTAATCATTGTCTAGAATGCATCCTAGCTCCAATTTGATACTTCACCGTAGTTCGCCGCCGCGGAGACACTCGCCGGAGTGATCTCCGGTGACCATATGATAGCGGCGCCGCCACCTAGATGTTCCCCACGCTCGCGCGAGTCAGATGCACCAGCTCGCGCCGTTCCGCGCTCGCCAGAACACCGAGGCCATCATCGACTGGCCGCCGGCCAGAGCTCCAGCGCCACGTCTGGATTTTGACTTCGGTCAAAATTACGTGGCAGCTGACGTGGCATGGCCCCACCAGTCGATGACTGCTCGGGTAGACTATCCGGGTAGGTTTAGTTATTTCTCGTTTCAATTAAATCTCAAAATACCTGCAACCTTAAATAATTGTAGAAAATTCATAAAAGGTCAGAAAAATATAAATGTGATATTAAAATTCTTAGAAAAGAAAACTCTATTCAATAAAAATATAATATGAAATTTTTATTTTTCAATAAAAATTTAAATTATTTAACACTTGTTATTTAAACCTTTAATTTTAATTCCAAATTTAATTAAAATTCAATAATTAACAAAAACTTCTAAAATTAATAAAAACCAATAAGCAAATCAGGAAAATAATAAAACTAATTTTCCTTTGCTTATAATGTATTAAATCCTTAATAGGAGGATTTAAATCCTAATTAATAATTACTTTAATTATTAATTCTTTAAAAATAATAAAAGGACAAATCCAATATTATTATTCCAAAGTTATTAATAACTTCAACTTTATTAATGAGGTTATTAATACAAGAATTATAGAGTAATTAGGAAACCCTAGTTCCATTATAAAACAAAGTGTTAACCCCATAATTTCATGTGGGATCCTAAAACCCTAATGCCATTTATAACCTAGCTTTATTACTACATGAGAACCTTAATTTGCCTCCAACCTAAACCCTAGGTTGGAATCTATGATCATAAAACTTACTTTGTATCCATAGATACATAGTAGCAACTGAATACTTGCTTGGTCACATAAAATGTAGAAGAACTATCACTAATATATGCGTATCCCATGTATTCATCAGACCTAAATAATCAAGTAGGGCTAACCAAGTGTAAACCCTAGATCCTATTACCAAAGCCATCATCCTTATTCATTCCTATTTAGCATCACACCATTGTGATGAACCTAACATCAACCACCCCTACTATTTTACTATACATAACCCTGTTCCACTAAACCCTACTAGTGTGAGATGCTTATGAACCATCCTATTTAGGAACCAATCATTCCTTACTTAGTAGATCCAATAGCAAACCTAGACAACCTCAACCCTAATTGATATACTTCTTATTAATTAAGAAGTATGTTCTTCAAAAGCTATTCTTTTGAAGAAAATAGGGAATCATCACCAACCCTGCTTATAAGGACCTATAAACCCTAGCCAGCTATCACTAGCAAGATAAACCAACCTTGACAACAACCATGTATAATGAATTGCTTAGGATGCCTAGGCTTATCTCAACCTTACAAGCCCTAGTTGCTGATGAATCCAACTATGTTGTGATCCATCTTATACTTACTCCAGAAACTACTTGGAACCAGAATAAAATTATAGCAAACCACAAACCTAATTACCATACTTGTTCTTTATCAAAGTACATGTTCTTCAAAAGTTATTCTTTTAAAATATATGATAATCAATCATTAACCATGCCATATAGTACTAAAATGACCACTGCTGTTTACTTGTTAACATTATGCCAATTATCATTCTTTGTGTGCTCAATTGATTATTATGCTTTATTATCTACCTGTTTATAATACCAAGTAATCACACCTGAATAAGAACCTTGTATGTGAATCACTCTAAAAGTGCAACACACCCTGAACCAATCATTACAACTTACTAATCCTAAATCATCGGGGTTAGGTCACGTTTAGAGCGATTGCATCTCATACTTATGCATTATTGCATCCTTGCCAATCTTTTAAACATCGTCCTTACCGGACGATGATGCTATTTCAGAATTTGGAGTTATTGCGTATCGAAGACCTTGCCGCATAATCTTGCAGTCAAGAAAGGAAAGTTCATCACTTGCTCATGCCATTTGATTATTTCTATCAAATTACTTGCAAAGTACTATGGTTATCACTATTGCATAAAAACCAAAACCACTACTTTCATAACTATGAATATGACTATGTGGTGGGCAATGGAACCATGGATTGTGTTGATATGGTGGAGGTTCCATTGCACGGGTTTATATCCATCTAGGATTAAACAACAAATGTCGCCAGTGATTCTTGTGCCGTAATACCCGTGTTAACCATAAGATCCGGAGTGGGACGGAGTAGTCAAAAGTGTTTCCACCTCTCGTTCATCAACGGATGCACTTTACCGTAGACACTTGTATCTGTCGGCGGCAAGCGGTAGGCTGGGGAAGCCTTAAGTCCCCACGGCACAGTCCGTAGACACTTGTCGTTCGAAGAACAAGCGGTAGGCTGGGGAAGCCTTAAGTCCCCACGGTATTGCGGTCTATGAGGGATTGTAAGGTGTCCGGAACGGTCTATCCATGATGATAGGGGAAGGCATATGAATGCCCGGAACGGTCTCATCATGGATATAGGGGAGGACAATCTTACAAAAGGGTGGGTGTTCGAGGTAGCGGAGGAACATGATTGGCTAGACCTTATACCGGGCCTCACACCATAGGAAGTGTGGACAAGCCTGCAGCTTGGTTGGCACCAAGGTTAAGATCTCTTATGGGTAAAGCAACACACCTGCCGAGTGTAAAGAACCGTGACCTGTCACTCCCTGTTCCGGGATATGGAACTACGAACGCGGCCGGAAAGGAGCTCCATGAAGTTCTAGTAAACCGGTGAAGGCTGACGGACATAGTTCTTCTGAATAAAAGCAACCTTTTGAAGAAATGGTTATGAAAACTTGCATTGGTATTAGACTTTCTGGTCTAATGCTATAGCTAGTGCATTAAACACCTCTTTCCTATAATGAACTTGTTGAGTACGCTCGTACTCATCCCACTCTTAAATCCCCTGCTTAGATATGGAGGCATCGAAGGAGGATCTACTGGGCAACTCGAAGGTCGAGGAGTCAACAACTACTTCACGAGACAGGACCACGTCAGAGGAGTCAGAGACCACATCCAACAAGGAGAAAAACCTAGTTTAGCCATAGAAAGGAACTAGCTTCCTAAACCTAGCTCCTATTTAGCTAGAGTCTATTCTTAGCCTCTGTAGTTAGTGAATTACTCTACAAATAGAGTTCGTGATAAGACTAGACTACGAGTCATTCTTCCGGAATTTATTTGCGGTTTTACCTCATTGTAAAGTAGGAGGTCTGTGATGATCTTATGTAACGAGTCGATGTTGTAATTCTATAGACATGCCTTGGACCCGCATATGTTTCTGTTGTACCACTCGAGCGATATAATACCCGTGGAACTGTGTTTCATTGGTGTTATATCGGACTTGCATACTACACCATGCGGTGGTATGCCGGGTCACCACAGTTGGTATCAGAGCAAATGCTTTGACCTTAGGATTAAAACCCTTTAAAGGAGACCTATAGGATTGGTAGTGTCTATAGGAAGTTGTCTTAGGTGAACCAAATCTTTTCATGACTTGAGATGGATATTCACTGGAGAATAATCCTGACACACTTGAGTCAACATTTCTTACCTATATTTCCTAAGTAATGTTAGCTAACTAATCTCAAATTATGTAGGATACTCTTAAGACTCTAAAATAATTATGAGTAGATCACAGTTGGTATACAATACATGGTAGTCCAAAGAGAGGATACAACCATAAGGAAGCTATCCTATTGGAAGATGTGTACCAACATATGTTATGATTAAGTAAAAGTTATCCAGACTGGTAATAGGAATTATATCAATTGATGAAGATAATTAAGATATCCTAATAGAAGATGTAGACCAAGTTAAGTAATGAGTAAGTAAAACTATCTAGACATGTGAAACAATTGATAGTAAGTAATAACTATGAGTCATATGAGGTAGTATAGACCATGATGAGTCAATCATGGGAGATAAGGAAGAGAGATATGAATAAAATATGATTACTTACATGGTAGAGTTGTTAATCATATAGGATTCACCTGAGAATCATTATGTGATGGAATAGAACATCATAAACATTTAGGAGAAGAACAATAAGAAGCCAGACAATAGTGCAAGAATTGTGTTCCAAAAATATGGGAAGTGTGCCAAGCACATCATGACCATAGTCTTATGAAAGAAACACTTGGAAGTGTAGGAGCTATAACCTAATAGATAGGTATTCAGAGTAGACATGGTAGAACTAATTATATCTTAGGAAGTAGTCCTCAATAGCACGAATATATGGTATACTATTTGTCGAGTACTTCCAAAGAAAATTAGGTTAACCACAAACTATCCTAGACCACTTTGTTTCAAGTTTATCTCGTTGCAATTGTGCAATTAAGATAAATGTTGATACAATTAATAGAAATCCACCTATTTGTGCTAAGTATCACGATATAAACCTATCTTATGTGGTGTTATATATTACACATCAGAGCCTGATGTTTAGAGATGTCTTACTCAACTATTATATTCAGGCTTATGATGGTGTGTATTATATGCACAAAGCTGATTCTTCTTGGATTTTATTGGATTTTTATTGTTTGACTAGATCCATACATGAAGTTTGACGTTGATATGCAAATGCATGTTGCAATATCAAGTTCTTACTTGATGCTATAGATCTAGAGGGTAATGGTATTCGTGTGAGGAAGTGACGATCTCTGAAGATTATGAAGACAATATGAAGGTTCATCAGAAAAAGGAAGCAAAGTTGTGGGAAGCAACCACAATACTATGAAGGAAGTATCAATTTAAAACTCATGCTGTACCTCAACAGAGGAGTACTTTAGTACATAAGAAGCATGAAGGTGAGAAATTTGATGATTATGGTGAAGTAGAAGTAGAACCATAGTCATTAGGAAGAGGGAATGCATGGGAAATCACTTAGGATACTATAATCATAGTGTCAGCTAGTGGTTTTCCTGCAACAATAAACCCTCAAAGAAAGGAAGACGACATATGAAATCATAGCAGACATAAGAAGACCATAGTCGATATCAGAAGACCACAATTGGTATAATATCAATACTGAGAGATAAAGTAGAAGATGTCTCATCCAGTTGATCAGAACCTACAATAGAATCCAATTTTAGATATCAAATAGCCACAGTTGGTATAATAATCACAGCTGGTATCAGTTGGTATTACAAATAGACCACGATTTAATTATTTGTAACAAAAGTTTGTGAACAAATAAAACCTTATTAGCCAAATAACAATGATCTATAAACATTTAATCTAAGGATTCACATTGGATGTCCACAATTGAGTGGATACACCACAAAGTTTCTTCGCAAAACCTTTGAGGAATATAAATTATAAACAAGACCTATACCAATATTCTAATCATAAGTCCAATAGTTGGAAGAAAAGGAGTGAAAGACCATAAGAAAACTCTAAGGGGTAGAGTAAACATTGAGTTGGATGTACAATAACTCAATATTTTGAGCAAAATAGGAGAAGAAGGTCTGAACTGAGAGGAAGTTTGATCTTATTTTCATAAGACTGTTGGACAATACTTTCTGAAGGATGTCAGACCAGAAGCCGAGGTTTACACCTCGAGGAAGTAAGAAGTGGACTATAACTTGAGAAAATGAGTAATATTTACTCAGAAGTACGATAGCTCAAGTCAGCGAAGTTTAAAGAAGTTGGACGAAGGAAATATCAGAGACCAAATATAGCTTAAGGAAGTCAAAGACTGAAGGGATTTGACCATACCAGAATCAGAGACAACATGAAAGATTCCTTTCATGAAACCTAAATGAATCTAAAGAGTCATAGGTATCAATTATAAACCATGATTGGATGGACTAAATGAGTCTAATCCATTATTAGAAAAATAAACCATCACGATCAATTCCATAGTTAATACCTTATTAAGCACCATTACTGCAATTTTGGTAGTAAGGGAAAACAAAGACCTATTTTATCAAATAGGAGAATGTTATCCAATGAGTCCTCAATTAAGACTGTCAGGACAAGAAGAAGTCCCAATAATTGAATATTCAATGAGAAAGGAAACAAGCTTATAATATTGGAGGAAATCATGGAAGTAAAGGAAGTAATAGTTGTTTGATGACAAACACTAATGGATTCCGGGAAGAATCTGGACAAGGGATATATTCAATTATATCCAGTGAGATCACCACGGAGTTCGAGAAAAGTCGTAGTCTGCACAAGTCAGAACCACACTTCGGAAACGTGAGAGAGATCAAACTTCGAGGACGAAGTTTAGTTTAAGGGGTAGAGACTGTAATATCCCAGGTATTGGGGTTACAAAAATAGAGGAAACAGATGTGTGCATTGCATTCATGCATAGAAAATCTGGGAATTTTCGCGCTTTAAAGTAAAACAGATCCACGATAGCCGAAGTTTCACTTGACCTTGGTGGAATTGAAGTAGCTCATCAAGTCAAGCGCTATAAACCTCAATGTGACTTTGTTAAAACATTGTTTTGGGTAAAGATGATTTGATCTAAGGGGTTAGATCAAATGGAATTAAAATCAACACAACAACACTTGAATCAATGATCAATTGTGTGATCTCATAACAAATCATAATAAGGTAATCCTTGTCATAATATATGAACACCAATTCAATTGCAAACCAAGTAACAATAATTGGAGAAACTATTCCTCACTTATCTTCTCCATGTCTTAAACAAATCCATGATCCTACCATGAACCTCATGGTATTCATTCTACTTCATTCTTGGAAACATGACAAGGAGATTAACTCTAGAAATAAATATTCTTCTCTATTCCAAATAGTTAAGCACCAAACCTAGAGAGGTGAGAGTTCTATTATAACTATTAAAGGAGCAATGACAAACCTTGAGCTAAACCTGGATATACATCTAGGTAAATAAAACCTCATCTTAAGAGCACAACCTTGGGATATTATTCAAGTCCTTCAAAATGAGAGAAACCATAGATACTAATTTTTATCTTTACATAATTAAGAATCAAGAACAACCTTGAGCTAAAGTATTAGCTTGCAAACCATTTTCCTTGGAGTGGTAAGATAACCTAATATCACATGAAATAATAACATATCCATGAATTGATAAAGTAAGGAGGAGATTAATTCAACCAAGATAGCCAAGTGGAGTTTTAGACTTGTTATCTATTGAGATATGGTGAATACACCATAAACCCTAGAATAACTGTTCTTATATGAGAGAGCTCAACCTATGGTGTTATACTCAAGATAATTGAGACAACCATAACCATGCCCATTCAAGAAACTATAAAAGAAAGTCTATATTGAGTAGATCAAGACAACACTTGATCATGGAAGTGAGAAACCTATTTAATGAGAGATACCTTAGGAAGCCTAACATTGATCATTATAAATTGAGTAATGATTGTAAACCCTAAGAACTTGAGGTAGATTTATTAAGAACTAGTTGATCATGCTTAATCCATGATCATGCACTTGAGGTATGTGAGGATAAGTTAAACCCTACTAGGATTAGTAGATATTATTTACCACATGAAATCATAGGGAGATAACTAGTAAGCAACCCTAGAATCATATTCCAACCTTTACTTGTGAAACACTTGGTGAACATAAGTGGAATCCTACCATATCTAGACTTCATAAATCAAAGAACCTAAGAAAACCTTAGAGTAAAACTCCATACTCATTATGGTGAGAAACCATCAATCCATTTGACCAAAGTTAACTATAAAAAGAACTCTAACCAATGTAGTTACTTAAATGATAAATTGTGGTTAATAATAGAAGCCAATTGGTAGAAAATAAAACCAATTCTCAATATCTTAGTAACTAGAGGAGATCATAAAATGTTAAGTAAGCCATCACCTTATCATGGTTAGGGGAGATTCAACCCTAGCATGCAATATGTTGTCATTTCATCTCTATGATCTAGTACTATATCTTAAACCTAGTTCATGAATCACCATGGTGATCACCATATAAGACCAGGCTATAATTGAGATTCCAAACCATATGCCATTAGGTAAATAACATTAGGACCCTAGTAATGCACAATAATCAAATCTTATGCTTCAATTCTTGAACATAAGAAAAACCTTGTGTTACATTTCATAATTAAACCCATGTGTGGTGAATAACCACTCATATCAACCACTAACTCTTATAACCAAGACAAAACCATGATGGGAGAAATACCTACTCTAAGTATTTCAAGGTATTATTAAAATAATAGTATCAGTATTAAACTGGAAATAGAATTAAGATAAACCTCATAAGATCCTATTAAGTAAGGGTTCACCTAAATTCATGTGTAAATGACCAACAATCTCAAATGGGAAATCAAGTCCTTAGAAATATTTTAGCACATGAAATCAGGCCATTTAGTCACTTACTTAATAGAACTCCATAAACAAGCCTCACTTAGTGACTTGTTCTCACAAAGTAATACCCAATAAAACCCTACATATCATCAAACAAGAACAATATCATTTGGAAACTACTTTGAGTCCTTCCAAGTTGAAATTCAAATTCATGTCATGGGGGTACCTAATTCAAAGCCAAATAGTAATTAATAAACCAATGTTTTAGTAACCATATTAAAATTGCTAATACACAACAACAATCTTTTAAGTGCCTTGAATGTATTCCGGTAGCAATTCAAACAACCAAATCCTACAAGGGAGATTGAATTCAAAACTGAATTTGAATAAGAAAATACAAAACGAGAAAAGAAAATAAGAAAGAGGAGAGGATTAGCTATCGAGGCCACCACGGCCCGGCGGCAGCTGTGGAGCATCCCAGCACCACGGCCCAAGTCGCAGCCCGGCCACGGCCCAACGTACCCCTTCGTCAAAAAGATCGGGAGAGGGTCGTCCTCATCCTCTCCATGTACTTGGAGGCTAGCACGACGACGTGCTCGTCTTCTCCCCCTCGGCGGCGGCTCCTCCTCGACCGAAGGCGTGACGAGCGCGTCCGGGCGCCATATAAATCCCCACGACAAACCCTAGCCTCAACTCTTTCCCCTGCGCTTGATTTTTTCCCCATACCCGAAACCATGGCCCGCCGGTCATCATTACCGACGGCGATTGAAGCCATCCCCAGCCATGCCAAGCACACCGCCGTGACCACCGTCCTCGACAAGCTACGCCCACGGGAGGAATTGGCCCGGGGTGATCTCAGCTAGGCGAATTCTGTCGATTTCCTCCGTGGCAGTTCGCCAGAATTCGTGACGGTAAGCTCATCTCCGGCCATCATCATCCTCGACGAGCACATCAACGTCATCAGGGTGAGCTTGTGCCTCGATTGAGCCCTTAATCATTGTCTAGAATGCATCCTAGCTCCAATTTGATACTTCACCGTAGTTCGCCGCCGCGGAGACACTCGCCGGAGTGATCTCCGGTGACCATATGATAGCGGCGCCGCCACCTAGATGTTCCCCACGCTCGCGCGAGTCAGATGCACCAGCTCGCGCCGTTCCGCGCTCGCCAGAACACCGAGGCCATCATCGACTGGCCGCCGGCCAGAGCTCCAGCGCCACGTCTGGATTTTGACTTCGGTCAAAATTACGTGGCAGCTGACGTGGCATGGCCCCACCAGTCAGTGACTGCCTGGGTAGACTATCTGGGTAGGTTTAGTTATTTCTCGTTTCAATTAAATCTCAAAATACCTGCAACCTTAAATAATTGTAGAAAATTCATAAAAGGTCAGAAAAATATAAATGTGATATTAAAATTCTTAGAAAAGAAAACTCTATTCAATAAAAATATAATATGAAATTTTTATTTTTCAATAAAAATTTAAATTATTTAACACTTGTTATTTAAACCTTTAATTTTAATTCCAAATTTAATTAAAATTCAATAATTAACAAAAACTTCTAAAATTAATAAAAACCAATAAGCAAATCAGGAAAATAATAAAACTAATTTTCCTTTGCTTATAATGTATTAAATCCTTAATAGGAGGATTTAAATCCTAATTAATAATTACTTTAATTATTAATTCTTTAAAAATAATAAAAGGACAAATCCAATATTATTATTCCAAAGTTATTAATAACTTCAACTTTATTAATGAGGTTATTAATACAAGAATTATAGAGTAATTAGAAAACCCTAGTTCCATTATAAAACAAAGTGTTAACCCCATAATTTCATGTGGGATCCTAAAACCCTAATGCCATTTATAACCTAGCTTTATTACTACATGAGAACCTTAATTTGCCTCCAACCTAAACCCTAGGTTGGAATCTATGATCATAAAACTTACTTTGTATCCATAGATACATAGTAGCAACTGAATACTTGCTTGGTCACATAAAATGTAGAAGAACTATCACTAATATATGCGTATCCCATGTATTCATCAGACCTAAATAATCAAGTAGGGCTAACCAAGTGTAAACCCTAGATCCTATTACCAAAGCCATCATCCTTATTCATTCCTATTTAGCATCACACCATTGTGATGAACCCTAACATCAACCACCCCTACTATTTTACTATACATAACCCTGTTCCACTAAACCCTACTAGTGTGAGATGCTTATGAACCATCCTATTTAGGAACCAATCATTCCTTACTTAGTAGATCCAATAGCAAACCTAGACAACCTCAACCCTAATTGATATACTTCTTATTAATTAAGAAGTATGTTCTTCAAAAGTTATTCTTTTGAAGAAAATAGGGAATCATCACCAACCCTGCTTATAAGGACCTATAAACCCTAGCCAGCTATCACTAGCAAGATAAACCAACCTTGACAACAACCATGTATAATGAATTGCTTAGGATGCCTAGGCTTATCTCAACCTTACAAGCCCTAGTTGCTGATGAATCCAACTATGTTGTGATCCATCTTATACTTACTCCGAAACTACTTGGAACCAGAATAAAATTATAGCAAACCACAAACCTAATTACCATACTTGTTCTTTATCAAAGTACATGTTCTTCAAAAGTTATTCTTTTAAAGTATATGATAATCAATCATTAACCATGCCATATAGTACTAAAATGACCACTGCTCTTTACTTGTTAACATTATGCCAATTATCATTCTTTGTGTGCTCAATTGATTATTATGCTTTATTATCTACCTGTTTATAATACAAAGTAATCACACCTGAATAAGAACCTTGTATGTGAATCACTCTAAAAGTGCAACACACCCTGAACCAATCATTACAACTTACTAATCCTAAATCATCGGGGTTAGGTCACGTTTAGAGCGATTGCATCTCATACTTATGCATTATTGCATCCTTGCCAATCTTTTAAACATCGTCCTTACCGGACGATGATGCTATTTCAGAATTTGGAGTTATTGCGTATCGAAGACCTTGCCGCATAATCTTGCGGTCAAGAAAGGCAAGTTCATCACTTGCTCATGCCATTTGATTATTTCTATCAAATTACTTGCAAAGTACTATGGTTATCACTATTGCATAAAAACCAAAACCACTACTTTCATAACTATGAATATGACTATGTGGTGGGCAATGGAACCATGGATTGTGTTGATATGGTGGAGGTTCCATTGCACGGGTTTATATCCATCTAGGATTAAACAACAAATGTCGCCGAGTGATTCTTGTGCCGTAATACCCGTGTTAACCATAAGATCCGGAGTGGGACGGAGTAGTCAAAAGTGTTTCCACCTCTCGTTCATCAACGGATGCGCTTTACCGTAGACACTTGTATCCGTCGGCGGCAAGCGGTAGGCTGGGGAAGCCTTAAGTCCCCACGGCACGGTCCGTAGACACTTGTCGTTCGAAGAACAAGCGGTAGGCTGGGGAAGCCTTAAGTCCCCACGGTATTGCGGTCTATGAGGGATTGTAAGGTGTCCGGAACGGTCTATCCATGATGATAGGGGAAGGCATATGAATGCCGGAACGGTCTCATCATGGATATAGGGGAGGACAATCTTACAAAAGGGTGGGTGTTCGAGGTAGCGGAGGAACATGATTGGCTAGACCTTATACCGGGCCTCACACCATAGGAAGTGTGGACAAGCTCGCAGCTTGGTTGGCACCAAGGTTAAGATCTCTTATGGGTAAAGCAACACACCTCTGCGAGTGTAAAGAACCGTGACCTGTCACTCCACTGTTCCGGGATATGGAACTACGAACGCGGCCGGAAAGGAGCTCCATGAAGTTCTAGTAAACCGGTGAAGGCTGACGGACATAGTTCTTCTGAATAAAAGCAACCTTTTGAAGAAATGGTTATGAAAACTTGCATTGGTATTAGACTTTCTGGTCTAATGCTATAGCTAGTGCATTAAACACCTCTTTCCTATAATGAACTTGTTGAGTACGCTCGTACTCATCCCACTCTTAAATCCCCTGCTTAGATATGGAGGCATCGAAGGAGGATCTACTGGGCAACTCGAAGGCTGAGGAGTCAACAACTACTTCACGAGACAGGACCCTGTCAGAAGAGTCAGAGACCACATCCAACAAGGAGAAAAACCTAGTTTAGCCATAGAAAGGAACTAGCTTCCTAAACCTAGCTCCTATTTAGCTAGAGTCTATTCTTAGCCTCTGTAGTTAGTGAATTACTCTACAAATAGAGTTCGTGATAAGACTAGACTACGAGTCATTCTTCTGGAATTTATTTGCAGTTTTACCTCATTGTAAAGTAGGAGGTTGTGATGATCTTATGTAACAGAGTCGATGTTGTAATTCTATAGACATGCCTTGGACCCGCATATGTTTCTGTTGTACCACTCTGAGCGATATAATGCCCGTGGAACTGTGTTTCATTGGTGTTATATCAGACTTGCATACTACACCATGCAGTGGTATGCCGGGTCACCACAGTTCACACAAGTGTTTGCTTCTTGAGGTGGAGAGAAATAGGTGAACTGACTCAACATAAAAGTAAAAGAAAGGTCCTTCAAAGAGGAAAGCATCGATTGCTATATTTGTGCTAGAGCTTTGGTTTTAAAAACAAGAAACAATTTTGTCAACGGTAGTAATAAAACATATGTATCATGTAAATTATATCTTACAAGTTGCAAGCTTCATGCATAGTGTACTAATAGTGCCCGCACCTTGTCCTAATTAGCTCGGATTACCGGGATCATCGCAATACACATGTTTTAACCAAGTGTCACAAAGGGGTACCTCCATGCCGCCTGTACAAAGGTCTAAGGAGAAAGCTCGCATTTGGATTTCTCGCTTTTGATTATTCTCAACTTAGACATCCATACCGGGACAACATAGACAACAGATAATGGACTCGTCTTTAATGCATAAGCATTTAGCAACAATTAATGTTCTCATATGAGATTGAGGATATATGTCCAAAACTGAAACTTCCACCATGATTCATGGCTTTAGTTAGCGGCCCAATGTTCTTCTCTAACAATATGCATGCTCTAACCATTAAAGTGGTAAATCTCCCTTACTTCGGACAAGACGGACATGCATAGCAACTCACATGATATTCAACAAAGAGTAGTTGATGGCGTCCCCGAAACATGGTTATCGCACAACAAGCAACTTAATAAGAGATAAAGTGCATAAGTACATATTCAATACCACAATAGTTTTTAGGCTATTTGTCCCATGAGCTATATATTGCAAAGGTAAAGAATGGAAATTTTAAAGGTAGCACTCAAGCAATTTACTTTGGAATGGCGGAGAAATACCATGTAGTAGGTAGGTATGGTGGACACAAATGGCATAGTGGTTGGCTCAAGGATTTTGGATGCATGAGAAGTATTCCCTCTCAATACAAGGTTTAGGATAGCAAAGTTATTTGAAACAAACACAAGGATGAACCGGTGCAGCAAAACTCACATAAAAGACATATTGTAAACATTATAAGACTCTACACCGTCTTCCTTGTTGTTCAAAACTCAATACTAGAAATTATCTAGACTTTAGAGAGACCAAATATGCAAACCAAATTTAGCAAGCTCTAGGTGTTTCTTCATTAATAGGTCCAAAGTATATGATGCAAGAGCTTAAACATGAGCACAACAATTGCCAAGTATCAAATTATCCAAGACATTTTAGAATTACTACATGTAGCATTTCCCGATTCAAACCATATAACAATTTAACGAAGAAGATTCAACCTTCGCCATGAATACTATGAGTAAAGCCTAAGGACATATTTGTCCATATGCAACAGCGGAGCGTGTCTCTCTCCCACACAATGAATGCTAGGATCCATTTTATTCAAACAAAAACAAAAACAAAAACAAACCGACGCTCCAAGCAAAGCACATAAGATGTGATGGAATAAAAATAGAGTTTCAGGGGAGGAACCTGATAATGTTGTCGATGAAGAAGGGGATGCCCAAGGCATCCCCAAGCTTAGACGCTTGAGTCTTCTTAAAATATGCGGGGGTGAACCACCGGGGCATCCCCAAGCTTAGAGCTTTCACTCTCCTTGATCATATTGTATCATCTCCCTCTCTTGATCCTTGAAAACTTCCTCCACACCAAACTCGAAACAACTCATTAGAGGGTTAGTGCATAATAAAAATCCACATGTTCAGAGGTGACACAATCATTCTTAACACTTCTGGACATTGCATAAAGCTACTGGACATTAATGGAACAAAGAAATTCATCCACCATAGCAAAAGAGGCAATGCGAAATAAAAGGCAGAATCTGTCAAAACAGAACAGTCCGTAAAGATGGATTTTATTGAGGCACCATAATTGATCAAATGAAAATGTCCAAATTTAATGAAAGTTGCGTACATATCTGAGGATAACGCACGTAAATTGGCATATTTTTCTGAGCTACCTACAGAGAGGCAGGTCGAAATTCGTGACAGCAAAGAAATTTGTTTCTGCGCAGTAATCCAAATCTAGTATGAACCTTACTATCAACGACTTTACTTGGCACAACAATGCACAAAACTAAGATAAGGAGAGGTTTCTACAGTACTAACAACTTCCAAGACTCAAATATAAAATAAAAATACTGTAGTAAAAACATGGGTTGTCTCCCATAAGCGCTTTTCTTTAACGCCTTTCAGCTAGGCGCAGAAAGTGTATATCAAGTGTTATCAAGAGATGGAGCATCGATATCATAAGGTCCCCCATCCGTAGTGGTACTAAGGGCTTTGTCAATTTTAGGCCTATAATAATATTTTTTTGGTTTAGACACTTTAGAGACATACATAAATTTTTGCTCCTTACCCACATAAGCTTTCTCCTTAAACTTAAGAGAAGAAAAAGTTGATCCCAAGGTTCCCACAGCTTTTTCAAGTTCGCCAATCCTATTGATTTGATTATCATGGACAACACAAGTTCCTAGGACACTAATTCTTTCATCAATTCCTCCTAAGGATTTATCAAGTTCATCAGTTTTATCAAGTAACATTTCCAATTTAGTTTCAACACTTGGAAATTTTTTCTCTATGGTTTCCAGTTTTTTCATAACATCCTCAAGAGAGATTTCGCTTTTAGTTTCATTAACAGGCGGTATTCCAAATAGACTCTCAATGATGCAAATAGCTTCTAAAGCAGGAGTACCTAGGAAATTACCCCCCGAAAGAGTATCAAGAACATACCTATTCCAACTAGATATACCAACATAAAAGTTCCTAAGTAGGATAATAGTGGAGTGTTTCTTAGTGCACCTATGATGAGCATCACTAATTCTATACCAAGCATCTTTAAAACTTTCTCCACCTTGTTGTTTAAACGAACGAACTTCAACTTCGAGGATTACTCATTTTAGCAGTAGTAAATAAAGCAAACTAGATAAAGTAAATGCAAGTAACTAATTTTTTTGTGTTTTTGATATAGAGAGCAAGACAGTAAATAAAGTAAAGCTAGCAACTAATTTTTTTGTGTGTTTTGATATAATGCAGCAAACAAGAAAGTAAATAAAATAAAGCAAGACAAAAACAAAGTAAAGAGATTGGATTGTGGAGACTCCCCTTGCAGCGTGTCTTGATCTCCCCGGCAACGGCGCTAGAAAATATGCTGTTGCCGTGGGAGTTAGCAATCTTTGTGGTGTGAATTTTTCTTCAGTTCCCCGGCAACGGCGCCAGAAAATATGCTTGATACGCGTACAGAACGCGTCCGTTGGGAACCCCAAGAGGAAGGTGTGATGCGTACAACGGCAAGTTTTCCCTCAGAAAGAAACCAAGGTTTATCGAACCAGGAGGAGCCAAGAAGCACGTTGAAGGTTGATGGCGGCGAGATGTAGTGCGGCGCAACACCAGGGATTCCGGCGCCAACGTGGAACCTGCACAACACAACCAAAGTACTTTGCCCCAACGAAACGAGTGAGGTTGTCAATCTCACCGACTTGCTGTAACAATTAGATGTATAGTGTGGATGATGATTGTTTGCGAGAAAACGGTAGAACAAGTATTGCGATGAGATTGTATTTGATGTAAAAGAATGGACCGGGGTCCACAGTTCACTAGAGGTGTCTCTCCCATAAGATAAATAGCATGTTGGGTGAAAAAATTACAGTCGGGCAATTGACAAATAGAGAGAGCATGACAATGCACATACATGATATGATGAGTATTGTGAGATTTAATTGGGCATTACGACAAAGTACATAGACCGCTATCCAGCATGCATCTATGCCTAAAAAGTCCACCTTCAGGTTATCATCCGAACCCCTTCCAGTATTAAGTTGCAAAACAACGAGACAATTGCATTAAGTATGGTGCGTAATGTAATCAATAACTACATCCTCGGACATAGCATCAATGTTTTATCCCTAGTGGCAACAGACACATCCACAACCTTAGAACTTTACTGTCACTCGTCCCAGATTTAATGGAGGCATGAACCCACTATCGAGCATAAATACTCCCTCTTGGAGTTAAGAGCAAAAACTTGGCCGAGCCTCTACTAATAACGGAGAGCATGCAAGATCATAAACAAAACATAGGTAATAGGTTGATAATCAACATAACATAGTATTCTCTATCCATCGGATCCCGACAAACACAACATATAGAATTACGGATAGATGATCTTGATCATGTTAGGCAGCTCACAAGATCCGATAATGAAGCACATGAGGAGAAGACAACCATCTAGCTACTGCTATGGACCCATAGTCCGGGGGTGAACTACTCAGTCATCACTCCGGAGGCGACCATGGCGGTGAAGAGTCCTCCGGGAGATGATTCCCCTCTCCGGCAGGGTGCCGGAGGCGATCTCCAGAATCCCCCGAGATGGGATTGGCGGCGGCGGTGTCTCAGTAAGGTTTTCCGTATCGTGGCTCTCCGTACTGGGGGTTTCGCGACGAAGGCTTTAAGTAGGCGGAAGGGCAACGCGGGGGCCACACGAGGGCCCCACACACTAGGGCCGCGCGACCAAGATCTGGGCCGCGCCGCCCTGTTGTGTCGGCGCCTCGTGGCCCCACTTCCTTTCCCCTTCGGTCTTCTGGAAGCTTCGTGCAAAAATAGGACCCTGGGCGTTGATTTCGTCCAATTCCGAGAATATTTCCTTGCTAGGATTTCTGAAACCAAAAACAGCAGAAAACAGCAACTGGCTCTTCGGCATCTCGTTAATAGGTTAGTGCCGGAAAATGCATAAATACGACATATAATGTGTATAAAACATGTAGATATCATCAATAATGTGGCATGGAACATAAGAAATTATCGATACGTCGGAGACGTATCACTAGTAATGCGTTTAGCTCTTGTTTTCCACTCGTATTTTGTTCAGAGCTTGTTAGTTTTCTTTAGTTGGGTATGATTAGCTCTCTAGTCTTTATTGATTATTATCTATGAGATTTGTTTCAAATAAATTGTTGGTGTTGGAGATGAGTAAAATGTTTCATGCTTATAGTGGTGCAAAAGGAAGCTTGTTTAGACTGTGGCTTAGACAGCATGTCATGTTAGATGTTATTTTAATCATATGCTTAGTATTTATTTTTGTAGCATGACTTGTCTCAAATAGCTGAGAGTGCTTAATGTGCCATTGAAAGAATCATGTGTTGTTTTCATCATACAAAAGCATAATATTGTGGTATTTTCCTTTGATGCTTTAAATGGGTTGACTTGGCACATGCTTATACCATGTTATGACTACAAACCAGTCACCACAAGCCTCTATGATCATTTAGTTTTTGACTTGTAATATCAATTTATGCTTTGATTAATAATGTTTTATCGCTAAGCATGATTATGGCCATTATTGCTCTCTTAGTTAGTCGCTCCTAGTCTTTTGCTAGCCTTCACCTGTACTTAGTATGAGCTCTACTCGTGAATCCAACTACTAAGAAACCAAAGTTTGCCAATTGATACGTCCAAAACGTATCTACTTTCCGGAACACTTTTGTTGTTGTTTGCCCTCTATCTTGTGTATTTTGAATATAACTAACGCGGACTAACGTTGTTTTCACCAGAATTGCTCTGGTGTCTCGTTTTTGTGCAGAAATCCAACTTTTGGGAAAATTCCCAGAAAAATATAGAAAAAACCATATTTCACCTGAAGACTCCCGGATCCAGAAGACGAGCTGGAGGGGGGCCACGAGGGGCCCACACCTACCCTAGGAGCGGGCTAGGCCTTGGCCGCGCCTAGGGGTGGTCTGGCCGCCTCGACCCCCTCGACCTCTCCTTCGCACTATCAGATACAATTGATAAGCCTCCTAACCTGAATACCAAGGGGGGTTCGACGTTTTTCAGAAAGAGTTCTGCTGCTCCGCCGCCGCTAGAAATCCCAATCTAGGACCAGAAACTCCGTTCTGGCACCCTACCGGGACGGGGATTTGGAGGAGATCATCGCCATCGCCATCACCATCACCGACGCCTCTCCATCAAACATCCATGACTCCCCCATCCATGTGTGAGTAATTCCCTGTTGTAGACTGTAGGAGATGGTAGGGATTGGATGAGATTGGTCATGTAATAGCTATAAGATTGTTATGGACATATTGCCTAGTATCCGTTGTTAGTATTTTTAACATTGTTGCAACTTGTTGTGCTTAGTGCTTGTCACTTTGGGCCCGAGTGCCATGTTCACAGATCTGAACATGTTATTGATTCATGAGGATAATTATTGTTTTTGATCATATCTGCAAGTTGTATACACATATTGTTGTCCGGAACCCGAGGCCCCAAGGTGAAGATAATTGGGATAACCGGAGGGGACGGAAATGATGTGAGGATCACGTGTGTTCATGGAGTGTTAATGCTTTGCTCCGATACTCTATTAAAAGGAGTACCTTAATTACCAGTAGTTTCCCTAGAGGCCCCGTTGCAACGGGCTGGTAGGACAAAAGATGTCGTGCAAGTTTCTCATTGCGAGCACGCACGACTAAATAGGAACGCACGCCTATGGTTATATTATGCTAGGATGCTTATATCATTATTACTTGCAATGCCTATGTCTTGTTATTATATGGACTCTCTCATTCATGCAACACTCGTTCATCCATCCTTGTGCCTACAGTATTTTAATCTTGCTCTCTACTGCAATCATCACTACTGGTGTTTTTATTTTGCTGCTGCTATTACTTTACTACTACCACTGCTATAAAACTGTTACTACTGATAAACTGTTGCGAGAAAGTCTATTTTCATGTGCAGGTGAATTGACAGTTCACTTGTTAAAGCTTATAAATATTCTTTGGCTCCCCTTGTGTCGAATTAATAAATTTGGGTTTTACTTCCCTTGAAGACTGTTGCGATCCCCTATACTTGTGGGTCATCAAGACTATTTTCTGGCGCTGTTGCCGGGGAGCATAGCTTTATTTACAAGCCCACTTGAAGGTGATATTGTTCACTGCAATTTATTTATTATGGGGAAAGCTCCTGAATCGAAGTTCCCTATATTTCCGTCCACTACAAGAAGAGGTACAACTCTGAACACCTGTGTTGCTCTTGATTCTCCATCTGTTATGAGTAAGCTTCTTACTCCACCACATGCTACTGCTACTTCTGCTGAATCTGATAATGCTCTTGATAATTTTGATGATGCTTCTACTATGCTTGATAAGAGTGGTTCGCTAGGTTCTTTCCTAGATACCACAATTGCTAAAGCTAAACAAATTGAGAATGCTGAAAATACTATTACACCTGTTAGTTCACCTGAAGCTAGGGGGAATCCTATTGATAATCTTGATGAAACTTATATTGAGCTTGATGATGACTTCATTGAATAATGTCATGCCACTAGAGATGAAAGTGCTATGAAAAGTCTTCTTGTAAGACGAGTACGTTAGATATAATTTGTCTCCTAATGCTAAGTTTGCCACATCTCCCATAAATATTAGAGATAAGGATTATGATTTCTCTCTGGATTTGTCTTACATATCTATTGTTGAGAAAGAACCTTTCTGTGGTACTGAAAATGAAAGTGCTATGAAACATATGAATGAACTCTCTACTTTGAGTAATTTATTCTCCGATGATATTAAGATATGCACTTACTTTGTCACTAAATTTTTTCCTTTCTCTCTGAAAGGAGCAGCTAAAGTTTGGTATGATAATTTGTCTCCTGGATCTATTGATAGGCCTATTGGTTTGGTTAATGCCTTCTTTCAAAAATATTTTCCTGCTAGTGCTCAACATGCTGTTTTGCAGAAAATCTTTGACTTTGTGCAGGTAGAAGGAGATAAATTGCCTGAATCATGGGCAATATTTTGTTCTTTAATTAGAGCACTACACTTAAACATCCATTAGCTAAAAATGAACTCCTTGATATATTTTATAATGGACTAACCGTTGAATCTAGGACATACCTGGATAGTTGTGCTGGTTGTGTTTTCAGGAAAAGAACTCCGGCTGAAGCTGAGAAATTATTGGCCAAAATAAGCAAGAACTATGATGATTGGACTACACCGGAGCCGACACCAACACCGAAGAAGATGGGAATGATTGAATAAAATGATGAGTAATGAGAAAATCCAAGAAATCTCTTAAGGAGAAGGGTATTAAATCTGAAGATGTGAAGAATCTACCACCTATAGAAGAATTATGTAAGCCAATCCCTCGTTCTCCCACTATTGAGGTACACTCTCTCCAACACTTAATTTGATAATAGAGATATTACCTACTCTAAACCTCTTGATCAATGGTTAGATTAATTTGATAATTATATTGTTAAGAAAGATAATTTTAATAAGAGAGTGGAACATCACCTAATGGAAAATTCTAGAGCTATAAATAATTTGCAAGATATTGTGGAAAGAACCTCTAATGACGTTAAAATGCTTGTTAAATATTTCCGTATGGTTCAAACTCAAATAGATCAGCTCACTAAAGTGCAAAAAGATTTGCTAGTTAATGCTTCTAGGGTAAAACATGCTTATGAAATAAGAACTAGAAGTGGTGTTTCTATTCAGGATCCTCTATATTCTGAAGGACATCCAAAGATAATTGAACAAGATTCTCAACAAGCTAATGATGCTAGGACTAAGTCTAAGAAAAATAAGAAGAAACATAAAAATGTTGTAGAATCCTCTGAACCAGCTAAGGATCCTAATAGTATATCTATTTTTGATGCTGAAACTGAAAGTAGTAATGATAAAAATGAGGCTTCCCATCAAGAAGAAATTGAAGAAGAACCCGAAAAGCATACTAAGAATACAAAATACACTAAGGAAGATTTCATTGCTACTAAACATGGTAGTGAAAGGGAACCTTGGGTGCAAAAACCAATGCCTTTTCCTGATAAGAAACATAAATCGAAGGAGGAAGAACATTATGATATATAAGTTTTGTGAATGGATGAAACCTTTGTTTTTGCAAATTCCTTTGACTGGTGCTATTAAATTGCCTCCTTATTTAAAGTATATGAAAGATATTGTCTCTAATAGAAGGAAGATTCCAAATGAGGAAAATCCCCACTATGCTCGCTAATTACTCTTTTAATGGTAAGGTTCCAAAGAAGCTTGGTGATCCAGGTATTCCCACCATTCCATGTTCCATAAAAAATAATTATGTGTTAGAGCTGCTTTATGTGACTTGGGAGCAGAAGTTAGTCTTATGCCATTTTCTCTCTATAAGAGGCTTGATCTAGAAAATTTAATACAAACTGATATATCTTTGCAAATGGCTGATAAGTCTACTACTATATTCCTGCCGGTATATGTGAGGATGTTCCTGCTCAAGTTGCTCATCATTGTATGATATTAACTGACTTTGTTGTGCTAGAAATGCCTGAAGATGATAATATGTCTATTATTCTTGGGATACTTTTTCTTAACACTGCAGGGGCTGTTATTGATTGCAACCTAACTTTCAATGTCAATGACAAAGAGCATATGGTTTATTTTCCCAAGAAGATTGATGTGAATTATGGTCTAAACTCAATTATTAATGTTGACACTATCCAAATTGGGGAATTTCATTTGCCTTTTCTCAAGCCAAAGAAAGAGAATAATATTGTCATGATTGGAACTGTTCCCATCGAGATTGAGGTAACATAATCATTGTGTGAAATGCAAAGTTTTGCTTCATATAAAATTGTTTTGATAACAAGACTTGATCAACCTTGTTAGCAAAGTAATTTTGAATGAATGAAACTATGTTTTCACCTATGTACCATTGATTGACTTTATATTAGAATGTCTTAGAGTTGTTGTAGATTTGGTTTTGATTTGGTTTTTCATCGTTCCATATTCATTTTCCTGCATTAGATTTATTCAAATTCTGAAATTTGCCCAAAAATAAAGTTTCTCGAAAAATTCCAAAAAATGTATAGAAAATTTTTACGCATGAAAAGGGGCAGAGAGGCACCTGGGGCAGCCTAGGGGACCCACTAGCCGACAATACCATGTGGTGGCACGACTGGCCCCCTGGCCGCACCAAGGGAAGGTGTGGGGCCCCATGGACCTCCGCTTTCTCCCTCCTCTGCCATTCCCTTCTCTCTCCCGAAAAAACACCCCACCATTGCTCAAACACGTGCTCGTTTTGTTCTTCGTCGCGTATTTTCGATCTCCTTCCTCAACCAATATTTCCTGCTGAAATTTAAAGCATTTGCTCTCCGGTATGTGACTCCTTCGATTATCCAAGTAGAATTTTGATTGGTGGAGTATATCTTGAATATTTTGCTGCTGTAGATGACATGATAAGTGAGCTTGCATGCTTGTATAATGATGGGATAAGTTGTTTTGATGCATGTTTAGTCCTCTTATAAGTCTCCATAGTGTTCTCCTTTATTTGTTTGTCTTAAAACCATTTTTTATGAGGTTTGTTAAAAAATTCAGAGAACAAGGATGGACAACCACACATATGGAGAAATCTTTGAGAGGGAAGCACCTGGACCAAGAAGGCCTTCGAGATCATCTACCCAATACAGGCAATCTTACAATGAAGATCTCATTGCTCAAGATTTTGGTGAAAGGGAGGATGAAGATGCACATCCATCCACTTTTCCTTGCACTTACTTCATGATAGATGACAGGGTTGGCTTAACCGAATACATGAATGTTGAAAGTGAACAATATGCTTCGCTCACTAAAACATTTGTTGAGAGTTTCCACTTTAGCAACACTATGTACAAGCCGAGTGTTGCATTTAAGATCTATAACAAGTCTATCACTTTGCCTTCATTAAAATTTTGTTCAATCCTAGGTATTCCTACTACAGGGACGGCGAAGAAGATTAAGGACGACCCCGCTGATTTGTTGGAACTCTACCGGGAGGTGACGAATGATGATGACTGCAAGGCCCAGCGTGGCAAGATAAGAAGTATCCAACTTCCAGATATTAGATACTTTACCTATTACCCTGCCACTAGTATTCTTGGTAGGGAAAATACTAGTAACATTCCCATTATCGCTTGGATTTTCTAGCTACTGCACTCTATGATAGTACTAAGTATAATCTTGGTTCTCTTATTGCTCGTCGCTTGTCTGCTAAAGGACCGATTTATGGGGGAAATGTTGTTGCACGTGTTGTAGCTGCCTTGGTTCTTACTATTGATCCAGATGATGTGTTGTTGGAACCATAAAGACTTGATCTTGCCGCTATGAAACACCATCAATTTGTTACCGCTAACTCTTGTGCATGGAATTTAGTGTATAAAATGTTGATGGGGGAGAAAGGGAGGTTCCCCTACCACAATCTAGTTTGTTTAGTGTTCATAGGACACTGTGGTCTCGTTCAAAGGAGGAGTTGGACGAGCAGCTTCGACTGCTTGGATTCCATAGCCAGTAGTAGTAGGAGGAGGCGGCCACTGAGGACTACGTCGCGCACTATATTGAGCCATCCTCTAGTTCATACCAGGACGAAGGTGCCTCCTCGTCAATTACAGGGGCAACATTTCTTTCGATGCTTGGTCACCATGGGATTGATCTCCACTTAGGCCAAAAGCCTAAGCTTGGGGGAAGGTATACGGACATCTCGCTCATCTACATATCATATTCCGTCGGAACTTTGTATATCTATGTTTCGCTTTCTTTTTGTTCTTGTTAGTTTATTTCTGTTATTTCTCTTTATTTGAATATTGGAAGTTGTTACTACTGTAATAACCTCTTCTTAGCTTATTTATTCGTTTTTATACCAAGGATAGCCTCTAATAGGAAGGAGGTAAGAATTTGGGGAGTTGCTGTCTAAAAACACATTCTGTGTTGTCATCGTAAAAATTCGTATAAATAGCCAGAATGGAATTTTGAGATTTAAATTTTTGAGCATATGCCTCAGGTTGTTATCTAACTTTCGTTAGTTAAGAACCTTTTGAGATGAGCTACAAAATTTTTTCATAAAAATCGATATTTGCCTGCTGTTATGGGTTGGCAGATTTCTGCCACTTGTTGCATTTGCGCGTTTATGTTAGTTTTCTTTCTTTTGTTGTTCTTACTTTTGTTTCTACTTTACAAAACACAAAAATACAAAAAATATTTCTGTTGTTTTTCTTCATTTGCTGTTTAGTTTTCTCCATTTTCTCATTATGGGTTGCTATGCGAAAATTCAAAAAGGTTTTGCTTTGTGTGTTGATTAAAAATCGAAAACCCAAAAATATTTGTTCTTCTTCTTCGGTTTTGTAAAGTTGATGCAGGGTTAAACGGTCTTCCGTGACTTAATTGGAGCTTGGTTATCATTTCATGTCATTCAAGTCACACAAGTGAAGAGCAATAATGACGATCAAGACAATTCGAGTTGTGGTGAGAGGATGGTATGAACTCTATTTATTTTCATTTTTGTACATATACTCATTTACGTGGACATGCTTAGTTTGTTTGTGTAAGATGTATGCTACTTAATGATGCTCAGTAGTTTATGCTCTCTCATGATTAGTTTCAATTTACTAATATTAGGTAACATGTCATATAAATATTTGCTTGCATTGCTCTATTCATATAATGGTATGACATTGTGGTATCCTCCTCTGAATGTTTCATTTGAATCAACTTGGCACATGCTCAAGCATGCATACGACTAAAACAAAAATCATTTAAGTCTTGATGATTTATCTTGCCTCGAAGTTCTTGTATTACTTTTATGCTTCCATTAATTTTTATCCATCGCAAGCATGATTATGATAGTTACTGCTTTCTTGATTGTCGCTTCCCAGTCTATTGCTAAGCCTTCACTTGTACTGAGTATGAGCTCTACTCGTGCATCCAACCACCAAAAACCAAAGTGCCAATTGTGTCCACCATACATACCTATATGTGGTATTTTGCTGCCACTCCAAAATGAATTGCTTGTGTGCTACCTTTAAACCTTCAAAATTATTATCACTTGTTTTGTGTAATTTATAGCTCATGGGAAAGTAGTCTAAAAACCTATTGTGGTAAGTATTATGTCTTATGCATTATTAGTTCTTATAAGTTGCTTCTTGTGTGATAACCATGCTGTCATGGGGAAAACCATCAATATGCCCTTGTTGAATATCGTGTGAATTACTATTAATGTTCATCTTGTTTGAAGTAAGGGATATTTACCATGAGTTGCAAAGATTGGAGTATGCATATTGTTAGAGAGTAATATTTGGCCACCAACTAAAGCCATGCTCACATGGTGGAAGTTTCAGCTGGACAGAAGTCCAAATATCTGTTGTCCTTGTTTCCCCGGTATGGATGTCCAAAAAGCCGAGATTCATCAAAATTGAGAAACCAAATGAGATTAATCTCCTAGGACCTTTGTACAGGAGGCAAGGAGGTACCCCTTTGTGACACTTGGTCCAAAACGTATCTACTTTCCCGAACACTTTCGTTGTTGTTTGCCCTCTACCTTGTGTGTTTGGAATACAACTAACACGGACTAACGCTGTTTTCAGCAGAATTGCTCTGGTGTCTCGTTTTTGTGCAGAAATCCAACTTTCGGGAAAATTCCCGGAAATATAGAAAAACCCATATTTCACCTGAAGACTCCCGGAGCCAGAAGACGAGACGGATGGGGCCACAAGGTGCCCATACCTACCCTAGGCGCGGGCTAGGCCTTGGCCGCGCCTAGGGGTGGTCTGGCCGCCTCGGCCACCCCCTCGATCTTTCCTTCGCACTATATAAGCCTCCTGACCTGAAAACCGAGGGGAGTTCGACCTTTTTCCAAAAAGATTTCCGCTGCTCCGCCGCCGCCAGAAACCCCAATCCGGGACCAGAAACTCCGTTCTGGCATCCTGCTGGGACATGGATTTGGAGGAGATCATCACCATAACCATCACCAACGCCTCTCCATCAACCATCCATGACTCCCCCATCCATGTGTGAGTAATTCCCCGCTGTAGGCTGTAGGGGATGGTACAGATTGGATGAGATTGGTCATGTAATAGCTATAAGATTGTTATGGGCATAGTGCCCAATATCCGTTGTTAGTATTTTTGACATTGTTGCAACTTGTTGTGCTTAAGGCTTGTCACTTTGGGCCCGAGTGCCATGATCTCATATCTGAACATGTTATTGATTCATGAGGATAATTATTGTTTTTGATCATATCTGCAAGTTGTATACACATATTGTTGTCCGGAACTCGAGGTCCCAAGGTGACGATAATTGGGATAACCAGAGGGGATGGCTATGATGTGAGGATCACGTGTGTTCATGGAGTGTTAATGCTTTGATCCGGTACTCTATTAAAAGGAGTACCTTAATTACCAGTAGTTTCCCTAGAGGCCCCGCTGCAACGGGCTGGTAGGAAAAAATATGTCGTGCAAGTTTCTCATTGCGAGCACACACGACTAAATAGGAACATACGCATATGGTTGTATTATGCTAGGATGATTATATCATTATTACTTGCAATGCCTATGTCTTGCTATTATATGGACTCTCTTATTCATGCAACGCCCGTTCATCCATCCATGTGCCTACATGATTTTAATCCTGTTGTCTACTGCAATCATCGCTACTGTTGTTTTTATTTCGCTGCTGCTGTTACTTCACTACTACCACTGCTATAAAACGGTTACTACTGATAAACTGTTGCGAGCAAGTCTATTTTCAGGTGCAGGTGAATTGAAAATTCACTTGTTAAAGCTTATAAATATTCTTTGGCTCCCCTTGTGTCGAATCAATAAATTTGCGCCGATGCTCCGTTTGGAGAGGAGGACGCATCGCGCGAGGAGGAAGACGGGGAGGACGAGGAGGAGTATGACGACGAGGATGATGAAGAGGACGACAACAATGAAGACAAGGAGGAGGATGCCGCAGAGGATGAAGAGGATCTCATGGAGGTTGACTCGGCCGGCGTGAGGAAGAAGAAGCAGGCGATGGCCTTGGGCTCACGAGGCCCCAAGTGGAAGGTTCTGGAAGATCTGTGCCACTGCGACTCATGGGTGACGGTGAGCCACGACTCGGTCATCGGCGCGAACCAAAAGTACGGGAAGTACTGGGCGAGGATCAAGATAGAGTTCGACGAGCGCTAACTCGTCGACAAAGATTACCGCACGATTCCAATGAAGAGGAGCCAAAAGGAAATGTCGACGCGCTGGGCCATCAGCCAGGCGTCGGTGAACATGTTCCATGGATTCCATTCCGAGCTCGAGAAACACCGGTGATTTGGTACGGCTCTTTCTACCACCAGTTTAGCGCCTTTTTCAATCATGATCTGACAGTCTATTGCTGATGTGGGAGCGACCCACTGGATCCTCCTAGTTTGATGCCCAATCTTTCACAGCGAGAACCTGGGGTAGAAAATCCTCCCAACAACGCGATGAACGCAGCCTGGAGAAGAGGGAACGAATCCAGCAAGCAACGGATCGATGAACGATACGCCTCAAACCTCGAGCTAGACAATCCTTGATGAACACAAGAACCTTCGCAGCGGATAATTTAGATAAACGACAGCGCCGTACCCCCGGAGGGATGATACACGTGAACACACGCAATGGGGAAAATCCTAATCTTTAGACTAAACTTGAACTACCTCTAACCCTAGCCGCACCTCCACTTATATGAGGGGTGGGGTGGCCGGCCAGCCCTAGTGGGCCTCTCTACCTTGGTTTGGACAGGCCCAAACCAAACTAACTCAATTTATTAAAAACCCTAATTGGCCCACATATGACCATTACATAAACTAGGATAAATAAGCCGGTGGAGTCCTGAATCTGGGCTCCACATAGGCCTCCATGCCCGTATCATCCTCCCCCCTTCAAGAAGCGTTGTCCCCAACGCGTGAGGGTCTTCTGGAAAAGGTGACGTGATATGAACATGACACGTCCTTTCCGTCCTCAAGTCTTGCTTGCCTTCCACACCACATCCTCCCTCGCGGCCTTCTCGACTTGATACAGCACTTGGCGCCTCCTTTCTTCTCCATATGAGCTTGGACTTCGGCGCCAATTCCTTCTTCTTGCGAGTTTTTGATGGACCCCTGTGTCGCTGCACATGACCCTGCACAAGATGTGTAATTCCTGGGCCACATAGATGTCTTACACGTCCATCTTTGCCTCGATGCATCCGTGGTGTCGCGGAAAACTGGACTGCAGTACTCCTAGCACGGTAGTTGTAGGATAACGTTGCATAGAAAACAAAAAATTTCCTACGGCGAACACACAATCCAAGCCAAGATGCAATCTAGAAGACGGTAGCAACGAGGGGGTATCGAGTCTCACCCTTGAAGAGATTCCAAAGCCTACAAGAGGAGGCTCTTGTTGCTGCGGTAGACGTTCACTTGCCGCTTGCAAAAGCGCGTAGAAGATCTTGATCACGATCGGCTCCGGCGCCACGAACGGGCAGCACCTCCGTACTCGGTCACACGTTCGGTTGTTGATGAAGACGACGTCCACCTCCCCGTTCCAGCGGGCAGCGGAAGTAGTAGCTCCTCTTGAATCCGACAGCACGACGGTGTGGTGTCGGTGGCGGTGAAGAAGTCCGGCGGAGCTTCGCTAAGCTATGCGGGCAATATGGAGGAGAGGAGCTTGGCTAGGGTTTGGGAGGGGTGGCCGGCCACTCTATGGGGGCGGCCAGCTTGTGGTCTTGGGGTGGCCGGCCCCCTCCCTTGGCCCCTCATTATATAGGTGGATCCCAAGTGTTGGTGTCCAAGTCTTCGAATAAGACCCGAAACCAAAACCTTCCATAAGAGGGGAAACCTAGCCCAACTAGGACTCCCACCCAAAGGGTGGGATTTCCACCTCCCATGTGGCGGGTGGCCGGCCCCCTATGGTGGAGTCCACTTGGGACTCCACCCCATCTAGGGCTGGCCGGCCATGGTGGTGGAGTCCCATGTGGACTCCACCTTCCTTGGTGGTTTCTTCCGGACTTTTCTAGAACCTTCTAGAACCTTCCATAGAACCTTCCGCGACATTTTATTTCACATAAAATGACATCCTATATATGAATCTTATTCTCCGGACCATTCCGAACTCCTCGTGATATCCGGGATATCATCCGGACTCCGAACAAATATTCGAACTCCATTCCATATTCAAGTGCTACCATTTCAACATCCAACTTTAAGTGTGTCACCCTACGGTTCGAGAACTATGCGGACATGGTTGAGTACTCACTCCGACCAATAACCAATAGAGGGATCTGGAGATCCATAATGGCTCCCACATATTCAACGATGACTTTAGTGATCGAATGAACCATTCACATATATTACCAATTCCCTTTGTCTCGCGATATTTTACTTGTCCGAGGTTTGATCTTCGGTATCACTCTATACCTTGTTCAACCTCGTCTCCCGACAAGTACTCTTTACTCGTACCGTGGTATGTGGTCTCTTATGAACTCATTCATATGCTTGCAAGACATTAGACGACATTCCACCGAGAGGGCCCAGAGTATATCTATCCGTCATCGGGATGGACAAATCCCACTCGTTGATCCATATGCCTCAACTCATACTTTCCGGATACTTAATCCCACCTTTATAGCTACCCATTTACGCAAGTGGTGTTTGGTGTAATCAAAGTACCTTTCCGGTATAAGTGATTTACATGATCTCATGGTCATAAGGACTAGGTAACTATGTATCGAAAGCTTATAGCAAATAACTTAATGACGAGATCTTATGCTACGCTTAATTGGGTGTGTCCATTATATCATTCACACAATGATATAACCTTGTTATTAATAACATCCAATGTTCATGATTATGAAACTAATCATCCATTAATCAACAAGCTAGTTTAAGAGGCATACTAGGGACTTCTTGTTTGTCTACATATCACACATGTACTAATGTTTCGGTTAATACAATTCTAGCATGATATATAAACATTTATCATAAACATAAAGATATAAATAATAACCACTTTATTATTGCCTCTAGGGCATATCTCCTTCAGTCTCCCACTTGCACTAGAGTCAATAATCTAGATTACATTGTAATATACCTAACACCCATGGCATTCCGGTGTTGGTCATGCTTTGCCCTAGGGAGAGCTTTAGTCAACGGATCTGCTACATTCAGCATCGATGTGTACTTTGCAAATCTTTACTTCTCCATCTTCGATGTACTCGCGAATCGAGTGGTAACGCAGCTTGATATGCTTCAGCCTCTTGTGTGACCTTGGCTCTTGTGCATTGGCGATGGCACCCATGTTATCACAAGTAAATGATTAATGGGTCCAATGCACTAGGAACCACACCGAGCTCTACAATTAACCTCTTCATCCATACCGCTTCGATGAAGCCTCCGAAGCCGCTATGTACTCGATTCCGTTGAAGACTTCGCCACCGTGCACCGCTTCGAGCTTGCCCAGCCTATCGCAGACACCATTCAATATAAACACGTACCTAGATTGTGACTTAGAGTCATCGGGATCGTTGTTCCAACTTGCATCGGTGTAACTTGTTACAACGAGCTCTTGGTCACCTCCATAACAAAGAAACATATCCTTAGTTCTTTTCAAGTACTTCGAGATATTCTTGATCGCTGTCCAGATGTTCCATTCCCTGGATCACTTTGATATCTCGCTAGTCAAACTAACAAGCATGTGCTATATTCGGTCTTGTACATAGCATGGCATACATAATAGAGCCTATCGCCGAAGCATAGGGGATCCGATTCATCCTTTCTCTTTCTTCTGCCGTAGCCGGTCCTTGAGTCTTACTCAAGACCTTGCCTCGGTAACATAGGTAAAAACCCTTTCTTACTTTCGTCCATTCTAAACTTCTTTAGAATCTTGTCCATGTATGTACTCTGTGATAGCCCTATTAGGCGTCTTGATCTATCTCTATAAATCTTGATGCCTAATATATACGATGCTTCACCAAGGTCTTTCATTGAAAAACTGTTATTCAAATAACCTTTTACACTCGCTTAATAGTTCTATATCATTCCCGATCAATAATATGTCATCTACATATAATATCGTGAATGCTACAGAGCTCCCACTCACTTTCTTGTAAATACAGGCCTCTCCATGACACTCGTATAAACCCGAAGTCTTTGATCACCTTATCAAAGCGTCGGTTCCAACTTCTCGATGCTTGCTTCAGTCCATAGATTGAACGCTCGAAGTTTGCATACTTTGTCAGCATTTTTAGGATCAACAAAACCTTTGGGTTGTACCATATACAACTCTTCCTCAATGTCTCCATTAAGGAACGCCGTTTTGACATCCATCTGCCAAATCTCATAATCGAAAAATGCAGCTATTGCTAACAAAATCCTCACAGATTTTAGCTTCGCTACGGGTGAGAAAGTCTCATCGTAGTCAACTCCTTGAATTTGTCGGAAACCCTTTGCGACAAGTCGAGCTTTATAGACAGTGAATATTACCATCAGCATCCGTTTTTCTCTTGAAGATCCATTTATTCTCGACAGCCTTTCGGCTATCGTGTAAGTCTAACAAAGTCCATACTTTGTTATCATACATGGATCCCATTTCGGATTTCATGGCTTCTTGCCATTTGTTGGAATCTGGGCTCATCATCGCTTCTTCATACGTCGCAGGGTCCTCATCATTGTTATCCACAATCATGACATTTATACAAGGATCATACCAATCAGGAGTGGCACGTTCCCTTGTCGATCTGCGAGGTTCAGTAGTTTCCTCGTTCGAAGTTTCATGATCATTATCATTAGCTTCCTCTGTTGCCGGTGTAGGCGGTACAGGTACATCTTCCGGTACTGCGCTACTCTGATCAACGAGTATAGATTCATTAATCTCGTCGAGTTCTACTTTTCTTCCAGTCACTTCTTTAGTGAGAAATTCTTTCTCAAGAAAGGTTCCGTTCTTAGCAACAAAGATTTTGCCTTCGGATCTGTGATAGAAAGTGTACCCTATAGTTTCCTTAGGGTATCCTATGAAGACGCATTTCTCCGCTTTGGGTTCTAGCTTGTCCGGTTGTAACTTTTTACATAGGCTTCGCAACCCCAAACTTTAAGGAACGACGAACTTAGGTTTCTTATTAAACCATAATTCATACGGTGTCGTTTCTACGGATTTTGATGGTGCTCTATTTAAAGTGAATGCGGCTGTCTCTAATGCATAACTCCAAAATGATAACGGCAAATCAGTAAGAGACATCATAGAACGAACCATATCTAAGAGAGTTCGATTACGACGTTCGGACACACCGTTTCGTTGTGGTGTTCCCGGCGGTGTCAATTGTGAAAGTATTCCGCATTTCTTTAAATGCATGCCAAAATCATAACTCAGATATTCACCTCCGCGATCAGATCGTAGAAATTTAATCTTCTTGTTACGTTGATTTTCTACTTCACTTTGGAATTCCTTAAACTTCTCAAAAGTTTCGGATTTATGTTTCATGAAATAGATATACCCATATCTACTCAGCATCATCCGTGAAGGTTAGAACATAACGATAACCACCGCGCGATGCTACACTCATTGGTCCGCACACATCGGTATGTATGATTTCCAATAAGTCGGTAGCTCGCTCCATCATACCGTAAAATGGAGTCTTAGTCATTTTTCCCATTAGACATGCTTCGCATCTATCAAGTGACTCAAAGTCAAGTGATTCAAGTAATCCATCGATATGGAGTTTCTTCATGCGTTTCACTCCAATATGACCAAGACGACAATGCCACATATAAGTAGAATTATCATTCAATTTAATTCGCTTAGCATCAATGTTATGTATATGCGTATCACTACTATCGAGATCTAATAGAAATAAGCCATTCTTTTGTGGTGCTCGACCATAAAAGATATTATTCATAAAAATAGAACAACCATTATTCTCGGACTTGAATGAATAACCGTCTTGCATTAAACAAGATCCGGATATAATGTTCATGCTCAACGCAGGTACATAATAACAATTATTTAGGCTTAAAACTAATCCCGAAGGTAGATGTAGAGGAAGTGTGCCGACTGCGATCACATTGACCTTGGATCCGTTTCCAACGCGCATCGTCACTTCATCTTTCAGCGAGTTGTCGTTTATTCTTTAGTTCCTGTTTCGAGTTACAAATATGAGCAACCGAACCGATATCAAATACCCGTGTACTAGAACGAGAACTAGTGAGATAAACATCTATAACATGTATATCGGATATACCTTCTTTCTTCTTCTTGACAAGGCCGCTCTTCGGATCTGCCAAATACTTGGAGCAATTACGCTTCCAGTGTCCCTTCTCCTTGCAAGAATAGCACTCAAGCATCGGGCTTAGGGACGTTCTTAGGTTTCATAGGAGGCGTGGCAGCTTTCTTGCCACCCTTCTTGAATTTTCCCTTAGACTTGCCCCTGTTTCTTGAAATCGGTGGTCTTGTTGACCATCAACACTTGGTGCTCTTTCTTGATCTCAATCTCAGCAGCTTTTAGCATGCCAAAGAGTTCGGGTAACTCCTTGTTCATGTTCTGCATATTGTAGTTCATCACAAAGTTCTTGTAACTTGGTGGCAGTGATTGAAGGACACGATTAATCCCCAGCCTGTTAGGAATCACTATTCCCAAGTCACTGAGTTTCTTCGCATGCCCGGTCATGGCGAGCATGTGCTCACTAATGGAGCTGCCTTCTTCCATCATACAGCCGAAGAAATGTTTCGATGCTTCATAGCATTCCACGGCCGCATGAGTCTCAAAAATAGCTTTCAGCTCATTCATCAACTCATGAGGATCGTGGTGCTCAAAACGTTTTTGAAGATCGGATTCCAGATCGCACAGGATGGCACACCGAACTTGAGAGTACCGAGTTTTCCGAGTCTCGTAAACAGCTTTTACTTCATCGGTTTCGGTTTCGCAGGAGGGTCACCTAGCGGTGCATCAAGCACATATTGCAGATTTCCGCCGAGAGGAAGATCCTCACATGACGGAACCGATCGGTGAAGTTGCTACCGTTGCTCTTAAGCTTTTCTTTCTCTAGGAACTCGGTTAAAATTGATTGAGGACGCCATCTCTACAACATATATTTGCAATAGTTTAGACTAAGTTTATGACAAATTGAGTTCAAATTTTAATTCAACATAATTAAAAATCTAGGTGAACTCCCACTCAAAACAATATCCCTCGCATTGTCTTAGTGATCACACGAACCAAATCCATCGCACCTCAAATCGATCATCACGAGAAAAGGTGTAATTTCAATGGCGAACACTCAAAGTGTTCATCATATCAATCATATGATTCATGCTCTACCTTTCGGTATCACGTGTTCCGAGACCATGTCCGTACATGCTAGGCTCGTCAAGGCCACCTTAGTATCCGCATGTGCAAAACTGTCTTGCACCCGTTGTATGTACTTATCGAATCTATCACACCCGATCATCACGAGATGCTTCGAAACGATAAGACTTGATAACGGTGCTACTAAGGATGAACACTTTATTATCTTGAGATTTTAGTGAGGGATCATCTTATAATGCTACCGTCGCGATCTAAGCAAAATAAGATGCATAAAAGGATTAACATCACATGCAGTTCATATGTGATATGATATGGCCCTTTTGTCTTTGCGCCTTTGATCTTCATCTCCAAAGCACGGACATGATCTCCATCATCTTTGGGCATGATCTCCATCATCGTCGGCGAAGCACCAAGGTCAATGGCGCCGTCTTCATGATTGTCCTCCATGTAGCAACTATTACAACTACTTTGAAATACTACTCAACATGAAATTTAAAGACAACCATAAGGCTCCCGCCGGTTGCCACAATACAATAATGATCATCTCATACATATTCATCATCACATTATGGCCATATCACATCACCAAACCCTGCAAAAACAAGTTAGACGCTCTCTAATTTGGTTTGCATATTTTACGTGGTTTAGGGTTTTCGATATAGATCTAATCTACCTACGAACATGAACCACAACGTTGATACTAATGTTGTCAATAGAAGAGTAAATTGAATCTTTACTATAGTAGGAGAGACAGACACCCGCAAAGCCTCTTATGCAATACAAGTTGCATGTCGAACGAGGAACAAGTCTCATGAACGCGGTCATGTAAAGTTAGTCCGAGCCGCTTCATCCCACTATGCCATAAAGATGCAAAGTACTCAACTAAAGATAACAAGAGCATCAACGCCCACAAAACCATTGTGTTCTACTCGTGCAACCATCTATGCATAGACACGGCTCTGATACCACTGTAGGATAACGTTGCATACAAAACAAAAATTTTCCTACGGCGAACACACAATCCAAGCCAAGATGCAATCTAGAAGACGGTAGCAACGAGGGGGTATCGAGTCTCACCCTTGAAGAGATTCCAAAGCCTACAAGAGGAGGCTCTTGTTGCTGCGGTAGACGTTCACTTGCCGCTTGCAAAAGCGCGTAGAAGATCTTGATCACGATCGGTTCCGGCGCCACGAACGGGCAGCACCTCCGTACTCGGTCACACGTTCGGTTGTTGATGAAGACGACGTCCACCTCCCCGTTCCAGCGGGCAGCGGAAGTAGTAGCTCCTCTTGAATCCGACAGCACGACGGCGTGGTGTCGGTGGCGGTGAAGAAGTCCGGCGGAGCTTCGCTAAGCTATGCGGGCAATATGGAGGAGAGGAGCTTGGCTAGGGTTTGGGAGGGGTGGCCGGCCACTCTATGGGGGGCGGCCAGCTTGTGGTCTTGGGGTGGCCGGCCCCTCCCTTGGCCCCTCATTATATCGGTGGATCCCAAGTGTTGGTGTCCAAGTCTTCGAATAAGACCCGAAACCAAAACCTTCCATAAGAGGGGAAACCTAGCCCAACTAGGACTCCCACCCAAAGGGTGGGATTTCCACCTCCCATGTGGGGGGTGGCCGGCCCCCTATGGTGGAGTCCACTTGGGACTCCACCCCATCTAGGGCTGGCCGGCCATGGTGGTGGAGTCCCATGTGGACTCCACCTTCCTTGGTGGTTTCTTCCGGACTTTTCTAGAACCTTCTAGAACCTTCCATAGAACCTTCCGCGACATTTTATTTCACATAAAATGACATCCTATATATGAATCTTATTCTCCGGACCATTCCGGAACTCCTCGTGATATCCGGGATCTCATCCGGGACTCCGAACAAATATTCGAACTCCATTCCATATTCAAGTGCTACCATTTCAACATCCAACTTTAAGTGTGTCACCCTACGGTTCGAGAACTATGCGGACATGGTTGAGTACTCACTCCGACCAATAACCAATAGCGGGATCTGGAGATCCATAATGGCTCCCACATATTCAACGATGACTTTAGTGATCGAATGAACCATTCACATATATTACCAATTCCCTTTGTCTCGCGATATTTTACTTGTCCGAGGTTTGATCTTCGGTATCACTCTATACCTTGTTCAACCTCGTCTCTCGACAAGTACTCTTTACTCGTACCGTGGTATGTGGTCTCTTATGAACTCATTCATATGCTTGCAAGACATTAGACGACATTCCACCGAGAGGGCCCGAGTATATCTATCCGTCATCGGGATGGACAAATCCCACTCGTTGATCCATATGCCTCAACTCATACTTTCCGGATACTTAATCCCACCTTTATAGCCACCCATTTACGCAGTGGTGTTTGGTGTAATCAAAGTACCTTTCCGGTATAAGTGATTTACATGATCTCATGGTCATAAGGACTAGGTAACTATGTATCGAAAGCTTATAGCAAATAACTTAATGACGAGATCTTATGCTACGCTTAATTGGGTGTGTCCATTATATCATTCACACAATGATATAACCTTGTTATTAATAACATCCAATGTTCATGATTATGAAACTAATCATCCATTAATCAACAAGCTAGTTTAAGAGGCATACTAGGGACTTCTTGTTTGTCTACATATCACACATGTACTAATGTTTCGGTTAATACAATTCTAGCATGATATATAAACATTTATCATAAACATAAAGATATAAATAATAACCACTTTATTATTGCCTCTAGGGCATATCTCCTTCAGTAGTGCCGCTGCCCACTGTCTCCACTGACGCGCTCGCCTCCCACTCCTCCCATGCGCATCTGCGCCATATGTACTGAATCACCATCAGCACAAACATCATCAGTCTATATACTGGCATCAACACAAACTGGAACTGTAGCACATGCTGCAACATCCACATCAACAACAAGTGTAGCTTCATCCGGCTTGTCACCAACAAGAACTTGCTTGTCATCTATAGGCTTGGCTGAAACATCACCAATATCAATGCTCGGAACATCACGCACCTTATGCTGCACATTAGGCTTGTGCAACTTCTCCTTACGCACCACTAACTCCACATCGGACTTGATATGATCATCACCCATAGGCTTCAAAGTTCGTTGTTTGCCACCATGCATAAAAGAATATGTATTTTCTCGCCCAGCATGTGTCACATTGCGATCATACTTCCAAGGACTCCCAAGTAGCAATCCGCACACCTCCAATGGCAACACATCGCAATCGATCTGATCAATATAATCATCAACTGCAAATGGCACACGCACCTTGTGAGTAATCTTCAGCATACCACAACTATTCAACCACTCAAGATGTTTAGGTTCAGGAAGATGTCATGTAGACAACCCCAACGCTGCCACCATCGTCTTGCTAATGCCATTAGTACAGCTACCACCATCAACCATCAACTTGCAAGCCTTGCCCTTGATAATGCACTGAGTCTGAAACAAACTCCACCGCTGAACCTTGTCAATTGTCTTGCAAGCATCACCTTGTACCTTCTTGAGTTGCATATTCAGCCCGCTCAATGGTACATCCTCCTCAACAGTCACAATAGCGCTCTTGGTATCAGAGCCAGGTTTCCTCTCCTCTGAAGATTTCACCTCGACCTTAGTGACTGTTGGTAGTGGAACAATCTCCTGAATAGGAACTATGCACTTGTCCACTTTCTCTATTTCATGTACAACTCGGGATGGCTGCTCACTCTCCTCCATGTATGGTAACACAAAACCACGACGAAGAAAAGTTTTGTAATCCTCCCAAGTTTCAGCAAATTCACCTCTGTCCACCGCATCATGCCAGCAACATTCTAATGCCTCGTCCACACGCTGTAGAGCAAGATAATATGCATAAGAGCCATTGAACTTCCTATTGTATGTGCGACATCGAGAAAAACCCAACTCCATGTTCCTCTCCCAATCTTCATACTCCTGAACTGTCGCAAGATGGTGTAGATACCAACGAAGACTGGACGGCGAACGCTGTTCTCCCTTCAAGCAGTCCAGGTAGTCATTGAAAACCTTACTAGACTTCTTCGAAAGAGGACACATCATGCCCAGAACATCGCCCGGAAACGAAGTAGCATCATCAGCAGCAACATCCAACGTCGCCGGAGAAACAGCAGAAACAGCAGCAGCTCGCCCGGCCCAGAGCCCGGTTGAACCAGCCTGGGAACCGGATGGGTCAGCCCAGGGTCCGGTTGGACCGGCCTGGGCGCCGGCACGACCGGCCTGGAGCCCGGTCAGACCGGCCTGGTGGTCGGCCGCGCGTTTGGGCGGCACAGTAGCGGCCCCGGTTGGCGTCAGCACCTGGCCCGGTCCAGGCCGGCTGGACCCGGTCTGGAGCCTGGTTGACCAGCTGGTAGACCGGCCCGGCCCGTCCTGGGTCCGGTCGGCCGTCCCTGGCACCGGGGCGCGTCGCGAAACGTCTTCTTCTTCCCGATTCCATACGCGAATTTTCGCGATTTTGACCTCCGAAACCGCCATGGATGACCTCCAAACTGCACCAAACAACGCCAAACTTCCCCCAACCAACCTCCTTCGACCGAGAGCCAAACTCCTCTGAGATAAGGGCTAATGTTCTCCGATGCAAACTGATCCAAAGAGATCGATCAACAAAACCTCGACGTGAGCAACCCAGTAATCTGATACCAGATGATGTGGGAGCGACCCACTGGATCCTCCTAGATTGATGCCCGATCTTTCACAGCGAGAACCTGGGGTAAAAAATCCTCCCAACAACGCGATGAACGCAGCCTGGAGAAGAGGGAACGAATCCAACAAGCAACGGATCGATGAACGATACGCCTCAAACCTCGAGCTAGACAATCCTTGATGAACACAAGAACCTTCGCAGCGGATAATTTAGATAAACGGTAACGCCATACCCCCGGAGGGATGATACACGTGAACACACGCAATGGGGAAAACCCTAATCTTTAGACTAAACTTGAACTACCTCTAACCCTAGCCGCACCTCCACTTATATGAGGGGTGGGGTGGCCGGTGATACGTCCCAAACGTATCTATAATTTCTTATGTTCCATGCTACTTTATTGATGATACTCACATGTTTTATACACATTATATGTTATTATTATGCATTTTACGGCACTAACCTATTGACGAGATGTCGAAGAGCCAGTTGCTGTTTTCTGCTATTTTTGGTTTCAGAAATCCTAGTAAGGAAATATTCTCGGAATTGGACGAAATCAACGCCCAGGGGCCTATTTTTCCACGAAGCTTCCAGAAGTCCGAAGAGGAAACGAAGTGGGGCCACGAGGCGGCGCCACACTAGGGCGGCGCGGCCCAAGCCCTGGCCGCGCCGGCCTGTTGTGTGGGCCCCTCGTGACGCCCCTTGACCTGCCCTTCCGCCTACTTAAAGCCTTCGTCGCGAAACCCCCGCATGCGAGAGCCACGATACGGAAAACCTTCCGGAGACGCCGCCGCCGCCAATCCCATCTCGGGGGATTCGGGAGATCGCCTCCGGCACCTCGCCGGAGAGGGGAATAATCTCCCGCAGGTCTCTTCATCGCCATGATCGCCTCCGGATCGATGTGTGAGTAGTCCACCCCTGGACTATGGGTCCATAGCAGTAGCTAGATGGTTGTCTTCTCCTCATTGTGCTATCATGTTAGATCTTGTGAGCTGCCTATCATGATCAAGATCATCTATTTGTAATGCTACATGTTGTTTTTGTTGGGATCCAATGAATATTGAATACTATGTCAAGTTGATTATCAATCTATCATATATGTTATTTATGTTCTTGCATGCTCTCCGTTGCTAGTAGAGGCTCTGGCCAAGTTGATACTTGTGACTCCAAGAGGGAGTATTTATGCTCGATAGTGGGTTCATGCCTCCATTAAATCTGGGACAGTGACAGAAAGTTCTAAGGTTGTGGATGTGATGTTTCCACTAGGGATAAAACATCGATGCTTTGTCTAAGGATATTTGTGTTGATTTCATTACGCACCATACTTAATGCAATTGTCTGTTGTTTGCAACTTAATACTGGAAGGGGTTCGGATGATAATCGAAGGTGGACTTTTTAGGCATAGATGCATGCTTGGATAGCGGTCTATGTACTTTGTCGTAATGCCACTGATTAAATCTCATAGTACTCATCATGATATATGTATGTGCATTGTTATGCCTTCTTTATTTGTCAATTGCCCAACTATAATTTGTTCACCCAACATCCGTTTATCTTATGGGAGAGACACCACTAGTGAGCTGTGGACCCCGGTCCTATTCTTTACATCTGAAATACAATCTACTGCAATTGTTCTTTACTGTTCTTCGCAAACAATCATCATCATCCACACTATACATCTAATCCTTTGTTTACGGCAAGCCGGTGAGACCGACAACCTCACCGTTACGTTGGGGCAAAGTACTTGTGATTGTGTTGTGCGGGTTCCACGTTGGCGCCGGAATCCCTGGTGTTGCGCCGCACTACACTCCGCCACCATCAACCTTCAACGTGCTTCTTGACTCCCTACTGGTTCGATAACCTTGGTTTCTTGCGAGGGAAAACTTACTTGTTGTGCGCATCACACCTTCCTCTTGGGGTTCCCAACGGACGTGTCATCTACGCGCATCAAGACTGTTTTACAGCGCCGTTGCCGGGGAGATCAAGACACGGCTGCAAGGGAGTCTCCCACTTCCAATCTCTTTACTTTGTTTTTGTCTTGCTTTGTTTTATTTTATTTACTGCTTTGTTTGCTCTATATCAAAAACACAAAAAAATTAGTTGCTAGTTTTACTTTATTTACTGTCTTGTTCTCTATATTGAAAACACAAAAAAATTAGTTACTTGCATTTATTTTACTTAGTTTGCTTTATTTACTACTGCTGAAATGGGTACTGTTGAGAATACTAAGTTGTGTGACTTTACTAGTACAAATAATAATGATTTCTTATGCACACCTATTGCTCCACCTGCTACTACAGCAGAATTCTTTGAAATTAAACCTGCTTTACTGAATCTTGTTATGAGAGAGCAATTTTCTGGTGTTAGTTCTGATGATGCTGCTGCTCATCTTAATAATTTTGTTGAACTATATGAAATGCAAAAGTATAAGGATGTAGATGGTGACATTATAAAACTAAAATTGTTTCCTTTCTCCTTAAGAGGAAGAGCTAAAGATTGGTTGCTATCTCTGCCTAGAAATAGTATTGATTCATGGACTAAATGTAAGGATGCTTTTATTGGTAGATATTATCCTCCCGCTAAAATTATATCTTTGAGAAGTAGCATAATGAATTTCAAGCAATTAGATAATGAACATGTTTCTCAAGCATGGGAGAGAATGAAATCTTTGGTAAAGAATTGCCCAACCCATGGACTAACTACTTGGATGATCATCCAAACCTTTTATGCGGGACTGAATTTTTCTTCGCGGAACCTATTGGATTCAGCTGCTGGAGGTACCTTTATGTCCATCACTTTGGGGGCGGCAACAAAGCTTCTTGATGATATGATGATAAATTACTCTGAATGGCACACGGAAAGAGCTCCACAAGGTAAGAAGGTAAATTCTGTTGAAGAAACCTCCTCCTTGAGTGATAAGATTGATGCTATTATGTCTATGCTTGTGAATGGTAGATCTAATGTTGATCCTAATAATGTTCCTTTATCTTCATTGGTTGCCCAAGAAGAACATGTTGATGTGAATTTCATTAAAAGTAATAATTTCAACAACAATGCTTATAGGAATAATTCTGGTACCAACTATAGGCCATATCCTGCTAGTGGTAATGGTTATGGTAATTCTTATGGGAATTCTTACAAAAATAATAGGAGTGTACCCCCTGGTCTTGAAGCCATGCTTAAAGAATTTATTAGTACACAAACTGCTTTTAACAAATCTGTTGAAGAAAAGCTTGATAAAATTGATATTCTTGCTTCTAAGGTTGATAGACTTGCCTCTGATGTTGATCTTTTAAAATTGAAAGTTATGCCTAATAAGGATATTGATAATAAAATTGTTACTACAGCAAATGCCATCCAAGTTCGAATTAATGAGAATATTAGATTGATGGCTGAATTGCATGCTAGCAAAAGAGAAGAAAATGAAAAACTAGCTAAAGAGAATAATGTAGCTAAAGTTTGGACTATTACCACCACTATTAATGATAATGTTTCACATGTTGCTACACCTCCTACTATCAATGGTAAAATAATTGGTGTTGGCAATGTTTCTACTCCTAGTGCAAAGCGTGCAAAATTACCTGAAACTGCTAAAACTGCTGAAACTGGTTGTGATAAAACTGCTGAAATTTTTCAAAATGTTGGGGACAATGATTCCATTGCTGTAGGTCATAATGATTTAGACTTTGATGATTGTCACATCTCTGAAGTTATAAAGTTCTTACAAAAACTTGCTAAAAGTCCCAATGCTAGTACTATAAATTTGGTCTTTACAAAACATATTACAAATGCTCTCATAAAAGCTAGAGAGGAGAAACTAAAACTTGAAACCTCTATTCCTAGGAAGTTAGAAGATGGTTGGGAGCCCATCATTAAGATAAGGGTCAATGATTTTGATTGTAATGCTTTATGTGATCTTGGTGCAAGTATTTCGTTATGCCTAAGAAAATCTATGATATGCTTGACTTGCCACCATTGAAAAATTGTTATTTGGATGTTAATCTTGCTGATAATGCTATAAAGAAACCTTTGGAGAGAATTGATAATGTTCGTATTATGGTTAAAAATAACCTTGTCCCCGTTGATTTTGTTGTCTTGGATATTGAATGCAATGCATCTTGTCCCATTATATTGGGAAGACCTTTTCTTCGAACTGTTGGTGCTACCATTGATATGAAGGAAGGTAATATTAAATATCAATTTCCTCTCAAGAAAGGTATGGAACAATTCCCTAGAAAGAGAATGAAGTTACCTTATGATTCTATTATTAGAAAAAATTATGATGTTGATGCTTCATCTCTTGATAATACTTGATTCACACTTTACGCGCCTAGGCTGAAAGGCGTTAAAGAAAAGCGCTTATGGGAGACAACCCATTATTTTACTTCTGCACTTTGTTTTATATTTGAGTCTTGGAAGTTTTTACTACTGTAGCAACCTCTCCTTATCTTTATTTTATTGCATTGTTGTGCCAAGTAAAGTCTTTGATAGTAAAGTCAATACTAGATTTGGATTGCTGCGCAGAAACAGATTTCTTGCTGTCACGAATTTCAATATGACTCTCTGTAGGTAACTCAGAAAAATCTGCCAATTTACGTGCGTGATCCTCAGATATGTACGCAACTTTCATTCAATTTGGGCATTTTCATCTGATCAAGTCTGGTGCCTCTACAAAATTCGTCTTTACGGACTGTTCTGTTTTGACAGATTCTGCCTTTTATTTCGCATTGCCTATTTTGCTATGTTTGATGGATTTATTTGTTCCATTAACTTTCAGTAGCTTTGTGCAATGTCCAGAAGTGTTAAGAATGATTATGTCACCTCTGAATATATGAATTATGCACTGACCCTCTAATGAGTTTGTTTTGAGTTTGGTGTGGAGGAAGTTTTCAAGGGTCAAGAGAGGAGGATGATACAATATGATCAAGAAGAGTGAAAAGTCAAAGCTTGGGGATGCCCCCGTGGTTCATCCCTGCATATTTTAAGAAGACCCAAGCGTCTAAGCTTGGGGATGCCCAAGGCATCCCTTCTTCATCGACAACTTATCAGGTCACCTCTAGTGAAACTATATTTTTATTCCGTCACATCTTATGTGCTTTATTTGGAGCGTCTGTTTGTTTTTGTTTTTGTTTGAATAATTCGGATCCTAGCATTCTTTGTTTGAGAGAGAGACACACTCCGCTGTTTCGTATGAACAAATATGTTCTTAGCTTTATCTTTAATGTTCATTGCGAAAGTTGGACTATTTCATTCATTGTTATATGGTTGGAAACGGAAAATGCCGCATGTGGTAAATGGTATAATGTCTTGAATAATGTGATACTTGGCAATTGTTGTGCTCATATAGATCATGTTTAAGCTCTTGCATCATGTACCTTGTACCCATTAATGAATAACTACATAAGAGCTTGTTAAAATTTGGTTTGTCAAGGATCAAGAGGAGTATGATACAATATGATCCAAGAGAGTGAAAGCTCTAAGCTAGAGGATGCCACGGTGGTTCACTCGCATATTTTAAGAAGACTCAAGCGTCTAAGCTTGGGGATGCCCAAGGCATCCCCTTCTTCATCGACAACATTATCGGGTTCCTCCCTGAAACTATATTTTTATTCGTCACATCTTATGTACTTTGCTTGGAGCGTCGGTTTGTTTTTGTTTTTTTGTTTTGTTTGAATAAAATGGATCCTAGCATTCACTTGTATGGGAGAGAGACACGCTCGCTGTAGCATATGGACAAGTATGTCCTTAGGCTTTACTCATAGTATTCATGGCGAAGTTTCTTCTTAGTTAAATTGTTATATGGTTGGAATTGGAAAATGCTACATGTAGTAATTCTAAAATGTCTTGGATAATTTGATACTTGGCAATTGTTGTGCTCATGTTTAAGCTCTTGCATCATATACTTTGCACCCATTAATGAAGAAACACTTAGAGCTTGCTAATTTGGTTTGCATATTTGGTTTCTCTAAAGTCTAGATAATTTCTAGTATTGAGTTTTGAACAACAAGGAAGACGGTGTAGAGTCTTATAATGTTTACAATATGTCTTTTATGTGAGTTTTGCTGCACCGGTTCATCCTTGTGTTTGTTTCAAATAACCTTGCTAGCCTAAACCTTGTATCGAGGGAATACTTCTCATGCATCCAAAATCCTTGAGCCAACCACTATGCCATTTGTGTCCACCATACCTACCTACTACATGGTATTTCTCCGCCATTCCAAAGTAAATTGCTTGAGTGCTACCTTTAAAATTCCATCATTCGCCTTTGCAATATATAGCTCATGGGACAAATAGCTTCGCTTCAAGGGTTGTCTAGTTTCGTGCCCCTGATTGGTGGATTGTCTCGGTTTTGACCTCTTAACTTTTCCTCGGTTCCTCCCTCTGGTTTGAAACCCCTTCCCGAGGCTCGGACGGGAGGGGTTGCGGTACGATGGGGAGCCTTCGCGTTACCGGTGGCCGGCTAGGGGCCGCGGTGGTTTTAACCGGCCGTTCGCACCGAAATGTGTTGACTATTGGTGGAAGAAGGTGACCCAAAGCTTTCCCCTCGTCCCGAGGCTGGAGGGGCTCACCGCCCTCGCGCCGCCATCACCGCACCGCTACCTTGTGGCGTCGTCACTTTGTGGGCGGGCCCGCCCCCACCACCACCCCCGGGCTCCGCCTCCACCAGATGCGGATCTCTTTTTGTCCTCTTTGTAATTCCGTCGAAATTGCGCATGGACCTGTTCCCCGCCGGTAGTGGAGAAGATTGGGAATCGGAGGGATCACAACGCATGGATTCCATGCAGGTAAGCATCGTACGCCTATCCCATGTGAATTAACGATGGCGAGTTTTTGAGCGCCAATCGTTGTTGCTCAGCTTCATGCGTTGCTTTTGAATAGGATGGATCCGAGCGCGGCTTTCGGTAGTGGTTGGGGTACAGTTCTAACTACCGCGTGATTCCGCAATACAGCAAGGCGGGTTTAACTACTGCGGTGGTTGCAACCACCATCTCGTTAACGGATTTCAAAGCCAACATCTACGATAACTTCTTTTTGAACTCTCTCGTCGATTCATTTCGAATATTTCTGTGACTCGGAGGAAAGATTTGTTCCACCACTAATTTCGAAGAAGAAGATGCTGGGATATCACTTTAGCGTTTGAACGCTCTCTTCAGGCTCGGAGGGGTAAAATTAAGCGTATCGTAACGCGGAGCGGGGCTCGGCGTCATCGCCGATGTTTGCGCGGGCATCATCGAGGGTGGAGCCGGGCATCCATCGTCTCTCGCCTGTCTGCCTGCCTCTGCGCCGCATTCGTGTGCGCGGTGAGGCGCTCACCTGCCGGTCCACGAGCGGCCGCCATACGCTCCCCGGTGCCGGTCGGTGGCCGGATGCCGTTCGTACGGTCGAATGATGGAGCGAGCGATGCTGGAATGTTCGAGGATCGAGCCTACCTCAAGCGATGATGAAGGATGAGTCCCGATGTGCCTGCACGAATCGGTAAGATCGATCGGGCAAGCGAGGCAATGGAGAGATCGTGTCCATGGAAGAGTCGTGGCTTTTGGTACATGGGATTTGATGACATAGTCGATGATGAAGAGAAGAATGAGAATGATGGCAGGCTCGGTTTAGCCGATTACGTTGGTGCAGAGCCTGTCCAACAACCAGAGTGGAGCAGGGAGAAAGCCCCGACTTGTAGAAGGCACTCGTGTTTCCAGCGAATGATGGTACGTGTCCGCACAATTTGCTACATATACGTTCTCACTAAGAATGACTGCGAGGTTCGTAAAAGTGAGGCCGGAGTGAGGTTCACGCGATTAAGTCGCCCGCCACCGGAGGTCGTGGGTTCTAGGCTGCCATCACACAGTCACGAGCGGCTGGAGTTCGGGTACTATCGCCAGCCGACATTACGTTGCGATCAGTTCGGCGATAACATATTTGTCATCTGTCACGGCATCCCTTATCGTTGTGTTTCGAGACCAAAAGAAGAACAATGAGATCCATGAAGTTGTCCCTCTAGGGGAGAACGAGCTGAAAATCAAAGCTGGCGAGGGGCTGGGTGGTTGCTTGAGGATATAATCCTGGTCATTGAGTGAGAGAAGAGCCTATCGCGGAATTGGTCCGTAAGCACGCTGTCAAAAAGCTGGTTGAAGAAGCCGCAAAATGAAGAAGTACCTTGCGTGGGTATGTTCCTCTTGCTGAGGAAATGGCTCTGCGACAGAGATCGATGGTCCGCCGGAATGAAAAGCTTTTCGGTTGCTTTACCTGCATAAAGCTGAGTGGGAGATGGCTAGATCACAAACGGCGATCGTGATAGCGATCTGAGACCGGCATACGGTTTCCTACTCAAATTCGAAAAAAAGCGGGAAGGCCAATGCACAGGAATCGTTTCGGGAGGAGCGGCTGTTGTTTGCTTCAAAGCCTAGCGGGGAAAGCTTGCTTTTGGGCGGTTGCGGAAGCCTTATTGCGGCGGTCCAGGATGCATCGAACTCTTCATGTGCAGCGGTTAATGGACGAAGCTGGAGTTGGCACTCTGCAAGATTGGTGGACCACCTCATTGGATGTTCACCTGGCTGCGCTATCGTGGGTTTCGGAGGTTGCAGTCTGGGGAAAGTTGGACTTGGTTCCTGCCACCCCTGAATTCGCGCGACTCTCCTGCAGGTCATCCAACGAGGACATTGTCTATCCACGGTGACGCTTGCAAAGGTTGCGGAGAGCTGCGTAGGCAGGCGGCCTTCGCTGAGGTGGAGCACACGGGAATGTCGTGGCACGCTGTGCAGGGTACACGAAAATTCCAAGGAGTAGAGTTTTCTGCGGCAACCTACTGAGCCGGCGCTGCTGCACTAGGCTCTCGGAAGCATGCTTCATTGTTGGATCGTCGTTGTACCAACCAAAACTGCGAGGTGCGAAGGAGTACGGTGGAGGGACGTCATGGTAGGGTGTGGTGCGAAGAATGCCAATTCAGATGAAAGTTGCTACAGTGCGAGACTATAGTGAACAAGTAGCACTTGCTGGAGGTTTCAAATTCAAGAAGTCAAAGTCATTGGCAGGAGCTTATCAAGCGGCAAATATTTGATCAAGATTAGTGCGATGAGTCGTGATAAAAGATCGATCTGCGTCAAAGGCTGCATCCACAAATTATGTTGTGCTCTATCTCATGCCCCACGTCTTTGGTCAAGTCTTTGCACATGCCAGGGGCAAAAAGCAGTTGAGGATACGATGCAAGTCGGAAAAGGATATGAAGGCTGCAGGCCTTACCCACATGCAGCAAAGAAGCGCCAGTGACGTTGGAGGTATCCGGTGAAGTTTGGTTGATAGGACATGCCATTGTAGGGGATGGCGGTCCGTGCAGGATACCATGCATGCACGCATTGTTTTTCATGGAAGTGTTATAGGGGGTGAAGATGAGTGAGGATTGATCGGTATGTGTCGGAGTTCTTCTACATGTTGCTCAGGCTGAGGGCTGCATATCGCTATCAGAATGTTCCTACTGCTGCCATGTTGGGAAAAGAACCAACTGGATGAAAGTCGATCCGGAGCTTCAAGCTGTGCTCTCCGGTATTGACTGAGACAGAGCGGAGGTGGGCTGAGGAAGAGACAGGATCAGAGCTAGTGCGAGAGGGTGGTGCGCCGGATTCGAAAGCGTGAGTGCACAGCGTTGTGCAGAATCCCTGGGCACATTGCTGAGGCTTTCGTAAAAATGGAGTTTGACGCCATTGACTCTTGGAATGAAGAAGATCCAAGGCCAGGAGCGAGAAAGGTACAGAGAAGGAAGAACGAATGCGCGTGCAATTCAACTTGAAGATTGAAGAAACGACGGTTCAGCATCGATCGTGATTGAAGCGAGCAAATGCGGAGAGGAGATTGAGAGCGAGCGGTTCAACATGAGGAGATTGAAGCGACCAAATGCGGAGGAGATTGAAGCTGGCAGGTTCAAGCATGAGGAGATTGAGCAGAGTGGATCGAGAGTCGGGGGAACAGGATGGATGTGGTGGCGCGAACCATTGGATGGAGAGCGAGAGGAAAAGATGGATATAGAATGGCTTCAACCGATGAGTCTAGAGGAGAGGGAACGGTATAGTCGAGAATGCCACGAAGTGGTAAGGCCATAGTACGAGCTAACCCGAAGAGTGCATGGCGAGATGAAAAAGCACAAGCTTTGCAGAAGAAGAAGAACAAGAAGAGAGGGCAAAAGGAAGGTAGACACGGGTCGACATCTCAGTTAGGGTTGCCCGGAGTAAGGTGGTGGCCCCAGGCGAGTCACACCGGGGCAAGAGAAAGATTTTATTACGAACAACTAATTTGAATTTGTATGAACAATTTGTATTGGGGTTCCTTTGTATTGGCGATCCCTTTGGTGTTGAACAATTTGTAGGTATTGGGGATGCCTTTGTGTTGGGTGATTTGAATTTGTATGAACAATTTGTATTGTGGTTCCCTTTGTATTGGGGATCCCTTTGTGTTGAACAATTTGAATTTGCTATGAACAATGTGTATGCCACATTTAAGCCACATTTTACTGCATTGCAGTAGGGGTTTTGGGGTTTTAGGGTTTTTTACGGGTTTGAGGTTCAATTCAAAAATGAATTCCGAAAACATGGGTGGTCCCTTCCCATGGAGCCTTATTGCTGTTACTCTACCTCCTAGAGAATAATAATGAAATGGAAAATATAGAGATATGAAGTTTTTATGCCAAAAGCTTCAAAAACCACTTCTAGTCCATGAGCTTACCAGATACGAGAGTGCGAGGCTCTACCTCCAACACACCTCCCAAATACCCACTAGCACAAACTTTGTCCAAATGAGTCCAAATTAGTCACACTTGTGTATCTTTGAGTTACAAAACAATATCTAGTCGGCCAAAATGTAATATATTGTTCAAATAACACAATTTTACAATTTTTATGCCAAAAGCTTTAATTTCCCTTAGTCGCGTTTATTATTTGGGTACTTTGTTTTACTTAGTGTTACTCGGTTTTCCCCCTCACGGAGCCTTGTTTTTACTCGGTCATACTCGATTTGCCCTTAGATAAACATTTCCTCACTTTTCCCCCTCTTAGTTCTCATAGTTTTTCCTAACTTGTACTCTTTTGAACGATCTGCGATTGGTCGAGATATGTCTTACGGATCTTGGTTAGTTGAAAGCTCGACGAACGCTTGCACGGGTCGATCATTTATCGGTCGGACGACACCTGTCTCTCTCTCTGCCACGATGGACGCATGCGGAGACAAGAGCGAGAGCACATACCTACCAACACGGCGGTCGCATATTCCGGTCGCATCCTCCTCTCTCGTATTTCCTCTTACTACGGCGGTCGCGGCGGCGCGGGATCTAACGCGTGGCGCGGCGGCGTGCGGCGCGGTCTAGCAGGTGCGTGCGGCGGCGTGCGGCGGCGCGGATCTGCCCGTGCGTGCGGCGGCGCGGATCTGCTTGGGCGTGCGTGCGGCGGCGCGGATCTAGCAGGTGCGTGCGGCGGCGTGCGGCGGCGCGGATCTGCGTGCGTGCGTCGGCGTGCAGACGGCGCGGATCTCGCGTGCTTGCGGCGGCGTGCATCTCGCCGTGCGTGCGCGTGGATCTCGGTGCCGGTGAGGATCCTAGCCGTCGAAACAGTTGAAATGTCTCTCTCTGTCTAATGTCTCTCTCTTGTCTCACTTTCGATTCTATTCTCGGATACGGTGAATGATGAAGAACACCAAGACGACGGCCGTGCGCGCACGTTGGTCATCGATGCCACGAACGTTGAAGCCATCGCCTACGACATCGCTTCGACGAGCGCGGAGACCCCGGCCTTCAATGTCGGGCACCGATATGCCACTTCCGGTGCGAGAGTGCGAATCGGTGCCGAGACGATTGAAGCCATGGTCTAGCCAACGCTGCAAAGCCGCCGATCCAGCCCCTCGCAGATCGGCGTCGGCCCGGTGAAGAACACCAAGACAGCGGCGGTTGAGCAACGGTCATCGATGCCACGAACATTGAAGCCGCCGCCGATAACATCGCGCCAACGTTTGATGGCGCGGATAATGACCACACAAGCTGCTTGGTGCGTCCCGGCCTTTCTTGCCCATGTTGCGCAGCAGTGTTCGGCCGCAAATTGGGATAAAATTGACCATAAATTTGTATTTTTCAATTTCCAAATGGGATAAAATTGTTCGAAGACTACCTACCTCACAGTCTCAATAAAAGCTTCTTCACGTTCTTGATGTGTCCATGTATCCGTATGTATGATTTGAATTCTATCCCAACTTGATTGGGAGAAGATATTGATATGTATTTGATCGGAGGCTGGTACATGCTTTCACTTTGGGATCCCTTGCTAGTGTAAATTTGCACATTACTTAGCACAGTAGGAAATTGTACCGAAATACGGTGCTTAGAGCCACAACAAAATACGGTGGTTAGAGCCATCCTCTTGAATAACAATTCTATATAAATCGTCTGCAGAACCACATAAGCACTAGGACGGGGGTGACACCTAATAAAACTGCACGAGATGAATCTCTACTTTTCTCCTCTCCCATCACTTTTATTCATATTCTGAATTTTCTACCACTTGATCAAATACGGCAGGTCTGTCTCCAACTCTCAACTTACTCCTTGCGAATAAGCTGAATTCTTCTTTTCTTCATCCACAATACGCTTCAGCTCGAATATCATCAGGTTTTTACGGGCCAATTCATCACCTAAATTGGCCACCTTCTCCCTCCAAATCCATCCTCTGGCTACACCACGGGTTGATTCATCTTGGTATGCAATGTACCATGGATCATCGGCTTGCACAGCTACTTCAACGTAACAATAATGGAAAAAGAACAGCCCGAAATCACCCAACAACGGAGCCATGGCCGGAGCTTCTAGAATTCACCCCAAATTCAACGGTAGATGGGCGAAGCTATATGCACGCCGAAGCGAGGTGGGGAGAAGTAGAACGTGGCCACGACATCGAGTCGAATCCCCACCCTCGGCAAATTGTGCCGCTACGACGAGACATTGAGGGACTATTTCGTGCACCCCGCAAACTCCAATAAATTACGGGAACCGATCGATTAGGGGGGCGGGGGGAGGCGAAGCGGAGGTCTACCAATTGGTGCGCGGAACAATCCCGGTCGTGTGGGCGGCGGATGCCTTGCGGCGGACTTTCTGCCGGTGGGTACAATGCGTGCGGACGGAGCAAGTCTTCCAGGCCGTGGTTGACGTGCGGCGCCGCGGTTCGTCCGCTTGTGGCGGGGGGACGAGCCGGCGGCGCGACGAGCGGCGGCGCGCCGCCGGCGATGGCTGCTCGTCCCGACGGTGGGGAACGAGCTGCCGGCGGTTCTCTGGGTCTAGCTTGAAATAATTAATTAGCGAACTTGTTGCTTCTCTGCATGATATTCTAAAGACATATATCGAGAGCGGCAAGATATGATTTTCTCTCTAAATAAATAGGCATTGCGGTGTTGGCTGCGGCGATACCCCACGAACGGCAATATATGAGTTTCTCTAAATAAATAGGCGAGCCTTTGGTCATTGGGCTGCAGCTGACCACGAACGGCAATATGCACTAAAGAAAAATAGACGACCCAACGGTCATTGGTGGAGGCACGGGCGGCTTAATATGAGTTTCTCTAAGTAAATAGGCATTGTGGTCATTGGTGCAGCAGCCACGGAAAGCGGCAATATGTGTGCGCTGCGAAAAATAGGCAGCCTTGGTCATTGGCTGCGGAGGCCCACGGAGTGGCAATATATGAGTTTCCCTAAATAAATAGACGACCCCACGCGGTGTTGGCTGCGCGGCCCACGGAAGCGGCAATATGTGTCTTTTCTTGAAAAATATACGGCCCCAACGGGGTCATTGGTGCCGCGGCCCATAGAAAGCGGCCCCATTTGTGCGTGTGACACGCCGTATAAATCATGAAATAAAAACGGCCCACACGTCGAGCGATAGATGGATGGCTGCTCCGACGTGTCTCCCGGCCTACCGTCGGCACGAGACGATCGGGGGAGGAGCTGCCCACGCGCGGCCCCACACCGGTGGGACTAACGGTCGAGGCCTCGGCCTGGCGGCTGCGGCGGATTCCCGGCCTTGTGCGTGTTTCAAACTAGAGGAGGGGAAAACTGAGGAAAAGTTAAGAGGCTGGGGAAAACTGAGTACAACTAACGAACCAGGGGCACGAAACTAGAAATCCCTAAAAACTATTGTGGTATTGAATATGTACTTATGCACTTTATCTCTTATTAAGTTGCTTGTTGTGCGATAACCATGTTTCTGGGGACGCCATCAACTATTCTTTGTTGAATATCATGTGAGTTGCTATGCATGTCAGTCTTGTACGAAGTAAGAGAGATCTACCACCTTAATGGTTGGAGCATGCATATTGTTAGAGAAGAACATTGGGCCGCTAACTAAAGCCATGATTCATGGTGGAAGTTTCGGTTTTGGACATATATCCTCAATCTCATATGAGAATAATAATTGTTGCCACATGCTTATGCATTAAAGAGGAGTCCATTATACATTGTCCATGTTGTCCCGGTATGGATGTCTAAGTTGAGAATAATCAAAAGCGAGAAATCCAAAATGCGAGCTTTCTCCTTAGACCTTTGTACGAGGCGGCATGGAGGTACCCCATTGTGACACTTGGTTAAAACATGTGTATTGCGATGATCCGGTAGTCCAAGCTAATTAGGACAAGGTGCGGGCACTATTAGTATACTATGCATGAGGCTTGCAACTTGTAAGATATAATTTACATAACTCATATGCTTTATTACTACCGTTGACAAAATTGTTTCATGTTTTCAAAATAAAAGCTCTAGCACAAATATAGCAATCGATGCTTTCCTCTTTGAAGGACCATTCTTTTTACTTTTATGTTGAGTCGGTTCACCTATCTCTCTCCACCTCAAGAAGCAAACACTTGTGTGAGCTGTGCATTGATTCCTACATACTTGCATATTGCACTTGTTATATTACTCTATGTTGACAATTATCCATGAGATATACATGTTACAAGTTGAAAGCAACCGTTGAAACTTAATCTTCCTTTGTGTTGCTTCAATACCTTTACTTTGATTTATTGCTTTATGAGTTAACTCTTATGCAAGACTTATTGATGCTTGTCTTGAAGTACTATTCATGAAAAGTCTTTGCTTTATGATTCACTTGTTTACTCATGTCATTACCATTGTTTTGATCGCTGCATTCATTACATATGTTTACAAATAGTATGATCAAGGTTATGATGGCATGTCACTTCAGAAATTATCTTTGTTATCGTTTTACCGCTCGGGACGAGCGAAACTAAGCTTAGGGATGCTGATACGTCTCAGACGTATCGATAATTTCTTATGTTCCATGCCACATTATTGATGATATCTACATGTTTTATGCACACTTTATGTCATATTCGTGCATTTTCGGAACTAACCTATTAACAAGATGCTGAAGAGCCGATTCTTTGTTTTACTGCTGTTTTTGGTTTCAGAAATCCTAGTAACGAAATATTCTCGGAATTGGACGAAATCAACGCCCGGGGTCCTATTTTGCCACGAAGCTTCCGGAAGACCGAAGGAGAGTCGAAGTGGGGCCACGAGGCGCCGCCACACATAGGGCGGCGCGGCCCAGGCCATGGCCGCGCCGACCTGTGGTGTGGGGCCCTCGTGTGGCCCCCGACGTTGCCCTTCCGCCTACTTAAAGCCTCCGTCGCGAAACCCCCGATGCGAAGAGCCACGATACGGAAAACCTTCGCGAGACGCCGCCGCCGCCAATCCCATCTCGGGGGATTACGGAGATCTCCTCCGGCACCCTGCCGGAGGGGGATTCATCTCCCGGAGGACTCTTCACCGCCATGGTCGCCTCGGAGTGATGAGTGAGTAGTTCACCCCTGGACTATGGGTCCATAGCGATAGCTAGATGGTTGTCTTCTCCTCATTGTGCTTCATTGTTGGATCTTGTGAGCTGCCTAACATGATCAAGATCATCTATCTGTAATACTATATGTTGTGTTTGTCGGGATCCGATGGATAGAGAATACTATGTTATGTTAATTATCAAGTTATTACCTATGTGTTGTTTATGATCTTGCATGCTCTCCGTTATTAGTAGAGGCTCGGCCAAGTTTTTGCTCTTAACTCCAAGAGGGAGTATTTATGCTCGATAGTGGGTTCATGTCTCCATTGACATGCGGGAGAGTGACGAGAAACCTCTAAGGTTGTGGATGTCTTTGTTGCCACTAGGGATAAAACATTGATGCTATGTCTAAGGATGTAGTTGTTGATTACATTACGCACCATACTTAATGCAATTGTCTGTTGTTTTGCAACTTAATGCTTGGAAGGGGTTCGGATGATAACTTTGAAGGTGGACTTTTTAGGCATAGATGCGTGTTGGATGGCGGTCTATGTACTTTGTCGTAATGCCCAATTAAATCTCACTATATTTATCATGACATGTATGTGCATTGTTATGCCCTCTCTATTTGTCAATTGCTCGATTGTAATTTGTTCACCCAACATGCTTTTATCTTATGGGAGAGACACCTCTAGTGAGCTGTGGACCCCGGTCCATTCTTTTATCTTGAAATACAAATCTGCTTGCAATACTTGTTTTCTATTGTTCTCTTGCAAACAATCATCTTCCACACAATACGGTTAATCCTTTGTTACGGCAAGCCGGTGAGATTGACAACCTCACTTTGTTTCGTTGGGGCAAAGTACTTTGGTTGTGTTGTGCGGGTTCCACGTTGGCGCCGGAATCTCGGTGTTGCGCCGCACTACATCCCGCCGCCATCAACCTTCAACGTGCTTCTTGACTCCCTCTTGGTTCGATTAAACCTTGGTTTCTTGCGAGGAAACTTGCCGGCTGTGCGCATCACACCTTCCTCTTGGGGTTCCCAACGGACGTGTCAACTACACGCATCGGCAGGCGGAAGGGCGGAGTCGGAGGAGGCACGGGGCCCCACACCATAGGGCGGCGCGGGCCCCCGGCCGCGCGCGGCCTGTGGTGTCGCGCCTCGTGGCCCCACTTCGTATCCTCTTCGGTCTTCCGGAAGCTCCGTGGAAAAATAAGACCCTGGCCGTTCGTTTCGTCCAATTCCGAGAATATTTCCTGTGTAGGATTTCTGAAACCAAAAACAGCACAAAACAGGAAATGGCGCTTCGGCATCTCGTTAATAGGTTAGTGCCGGAAAATGCATATAAATGATATAAAGTATGTATAAAACATGTGAGTATTGTCATAAAACTAGCATGGAACATAAGAAATTATAGATACGTTTGAGACGTATGAAGCATCCCCAAGCTTAGTTCCTACTCGCCCTCGAGAAGGTAAACGATAACAAGGATAATTTCTAAGTGACATGCTATCATAATCTTGATCAATACTATTGTAAAGCATATGAGATGAATGAAGTGATTCGAAGCAATGGTAAAGACAATGATTAAACAACTGAATCATATAGGAAAGACTTTTCATGAATAGTACTTTCAAGACAAGCATCAACAAGACTTGCATAGGAGTTAAAAAGTAATAAATTTTTAGTAGAAAGTTTTGAAGCAACACAAAGGAAGATATAAGTCTCAGCAGTTGCTTTCAACTTCAACATGTATATCTCATGGATAATTGTCAACACAAAGTAATATGATGAATGCAAATAAGCAAGTATGTAGGAATCAATGCACACAGTTGACACAAGTGTTTGCTTGTAAAATAGAAAGAAGTAGGTAAACTGACTCAACATAAAGTAAAAGAATGGCCCTTCGCAGAGGGAAGCATGGATTACTATTTTTGTGCTAGAGCTTTTATTTTGAAAACATAGATTTTTTTTTGTCAACGGTAGTAATAATTCATATGTGTTATGCATAAGACATCCTATAAGTTGCAAGCCTCATGCATAGAATCCCAATAGTGC
>NC_061510.1:271264397-271287044 GCF_022539505.1 Lolium rigidum | reverse complement strand
AACTAGCTACGGCTAGAACCCGTAGTCCATGGGGGAACTACTCACGGAGCATGATGGAGGCGATGGCGTTGATGGAGATGGCTTCCGGGCACTTCCCCGTCCCGACAGGGTGCCGGGACGAGACTTCGTCCCCCGAATTGGAGTTTCGCGATGGTGGCGGCGCCCTGGAGTCTTTCCCGGAGTTTCGTCAAGAGTTACGGTGTTTTTAGGTCGAAAGGGATTTTATAGGCGAAGAGGCGCGCGCAGGGGGCACTGGGGCTCCCCACCACAGGCCGGCGCGGCCCGAGCCAGTGCCGCGCCGCCCTATGGTGTGGTGGCCCTCCGGCCCCTCTCCGATCTTCTTCGGTGGCCTGGACGCTTCCGAGAAAAATAGGAGGTTTGGTCTTCGTTTCGTCGAATTCCGAGAATATTGCCCGAACAGCCTTTCGGGAACCAAAACAGCTAGAAAACGAACCGAGACCGTGGCATCTTGTTAATAGGTTAGTACCGGAAAATGCATGAAATCATCATAAAGTGCAAGCAAAACATGTAAGTATTGTCATAAAACAAGCATGGTGATACGTCTCCGACGTATCGATAATTTCTTATGTTCTATGCCATATTATTGATGATACCTACATGTTTTATGCACACTTTATGTCATATTCGTGCATTTTCTGGAACTAACCTATTAACAAGATGCCGAAGTGCCAGTTCCTGTTTTCTGCTGTTTTTGGTTTCATAAATCCTAGTAACGAAATATTCTCGGAATCGGACGAAATCAAGACCCAGGTTCCTATTTTCACCGGAAGCATCCAGAACACCCGGAAGGACCGCGAGGGGGGCCACTGGGCCCCTGCACCATAGGCCGGCGCGGCCCGGGCCCTGGCCGCGCCGCCATATGGTGTGGCCACCCCTTCGACCCTCCTGCGCCGCCTCTTCGCCTATATAAAGCCTCCGTCGCGAAAACCCTGAGGCGAAGAACCACGATACGGAAAACCTTCCAGAGCCGCCGCCATCGCGAAGCCAAGATCCGGGGGACAGGAGTCTCTGTTCCGGCACCCTGCCGGAGCGGGGAAGTGCCCCCGGAAGGCTTCTCCATCGACACCGCTGCCATCTCCACCGCCATCTTCATCACCGCTGCTGCTCCCATGAGGAGGGAGTAGTTCTCCATCGAGGCTCGGGGCTGTACCGGTAGCTATGTGGTTCATCTCTCTCCTATGTGCTTCAATACAATAATCTCATGAGCTGCCTTACATGATTGAGATTCATATGATGATGCTTGTAATCTAGATGTCATTATGCTAGTCAAGTGAGTTTTACTTATGTGATCTCCGGAGACTCCTTGTCCCACGTGTGTAAAGGTGACAAGTGTGTGCACCGTGTGGGTCTCTTAGGCTATATTTCACGTGAATACTTATTCACTCGTTGAATGGCATAATGAGGTGCTTATTTATATCTCTTTATGATTGCAATGTGTTTGTATCACAATTTATCTATGTGCTACTCTAGCAATGTTATTAAAGTAGTTTTATTCCTCCCGCACGTGTGCAAAGGTGACAGTGTGTGCACCGTGTTAGTACTTGGTTTATGCTATGATCATGATCTCTTGTAGATTGCGAAGTTAACTATTGCTATGATAATATTGATGTGATCTATTCCTCCTACATATGCATGAAGGTGACGAGTGTGCATGCTATGTTAGTACTTGGTTTAGTCTTTTGATCTATCTTACACTAAAGGTTACTAAAATATGAGCATTATTGTGGAGCTTGTTAACTCCGGCATTGAGGGTTCGTGTAATCCTACGCAATGTGTTCATCATCCAACAAGAGTGTAGAGTATGCATTTATATGTTCTGTTATGTGATCAATGTTGAGAGTGTCCACTAGTGAAAGTCTAATCCCTAGGCCTTGTTCCTAAATACTGCTATCGCTGCTTGTTTACTGTTTTACTTCGCGTTACTACTGTCTGCGTTACTACTGCTTGTTTACTGTCCTGGGCAAAGCACTGTTCCGGTGCCGTTGCTACTACTTATTCATACCACCTGTATTTCACTATCTCTTCGCCGAACTAGTGCACCTATTAGGTGTGTTGGGGACACAAGAGACTTCTTGCTTTGTGGTTGCAGGGTTGCATGAGAGGGATATCTTTGACCTCTTCCTCCCTGAGATCGATAAACCTTGGGTAATCCACTTAAGGGAAACTTGCTGCTGTTCTACAAACCTCTCGCTCTTGGAGGCCCAACACTCGTCTACAAGAATAGAAGCTCCCGTAGACATCAAGCACTTTTCAGGCGCCGTTGCTCGGGAGGAAAGGTAAAAGGCACTCATACTCCGGTTCCGGTAACACGATTTTCCGGCGCCGTTGCCGGGAGGGAAGGTAAACGGCACTCACACATTGGCAAGCCCGGCAACTAAGCACTTTTCCTCCTCGTCAACTACGCGCCAAGCACTTTCTCAGCGCCGTTGTCGGGGAGGAAAGGTAAAAGGCTCTCATACTCCGGTCTCCGGTAAAGTATTTTTCTGGCGCCGTTGTGTGTGTGCTCGAAGCTATTTCCTTTAGATCCTGCAATTGCATCTTTTTGTTTCTTGTTTACACTAGTTTGACATAATGGACAACAATGAGCTTCTTATTCTATTTCCTGATTTAAAACATGGATTGTTTGATGCGAAAATTTAAAAACCTATGGAATCTTATTTGCATGCTGGTAGTAATATTAGTATGAACGCTTTGAACACCATTGTTGATAATAATATAGAAAGTTCTAAGCTTGGGGAAGCTGGTTTTCATGATCTTTTTAGTCCCCCAAGCATTGAGGAGAAAATTTATCTTTGATTATGACTTATGCCTCTCTATATTTGATGATGAGAATAATAATGATAGCTACTTTGTTGAATTTGCTCCCACTACAACTAATAAAATTGATTATGCCTATGTGGAGAGTAATAATTTTATGCATGAGACTCATGATAAGAATGCTTTATGTGATAGTTATATTGTTGAGTTTGCTCATGATGCTACTGAAAGTTATTATGAGGGAGGAAAATATGGTTGTAGAAATTTTCATGTTACTAAAATGCCTCTCTATGTGCTGAAATTTTTGAAGCTACACTTGTTTTATCTTCCTATGCTTATTACTTTGCTCTTCATGAACTTGTTTATTTACAAGATTCCTATGCATAGGAAGCATGTTAGACTTAAATGTGTTTTGAATTTGCCTCTTGATGCTCTCTTTTGCTTCAAATACTATTTCTTGCGAGTGCATCATTAAAACTCGCTGAGCCCATCTTAATGGCTATAAAGAAAGAACTTCTTGGGAGATAACCCATGTGTTATTTTGCTACAGTACTTTGTTTTATATTTGTGTCTTGGAAGTTGTTTACTACTGTAGCAACCTCTCCTTATCTTAGTTTTGAGTTTTGTTGTGCCAAGTAAAGTCTTTGATAGAAAGGTTGATACTAGATTTGGATTACTGCGCAGTTCCAGATTTCTTTGCTGTCACGAATCTGGGTCTACCTACCTGTAGGTAGCTCAGAAAATTAAGCCAATTTACATGAGTGATCCTCAGATATGTACGCAACTTTCATTCAATTTGAGCATTTTCATTTGAGCAAGTCTGGTGGCCTAATAAAATCCATCTTTACGGACTGTTCTGTTTTGACAGATTCTGCCTTTTATTTTGCATTGCCTCTTTTGCTATGTTGGATGAATTTCTTTGATCTATTAATGTCCAGTAGCTTTATGCAATGTCCAGAAGTGTTAAGAATGATTGTGTCACCTCTGAACATGTTAATTTTTATTATGCACTAACCCTCTAATGAGTTGTTTCGAGTTTGGTGTGGAGGAAGTTTTCAAGGATCAAGAGAGGAGTATGATGCAATATGATCAAGGAGAGTGAAAGCTCTAAGCTTGGGGATGCCCCGGTGGTTCACCCCTGCATATTCTAAGAAGACTCAAGCGTCTAAGCTTGGGGATGCCCAAGGCATCCCCTTCTTCATCGACAACATTATCAGGTTCCTCCCCTGAAACTATATTTTTATTCCGTCACATCTTATGCACTTTGCTTGGAGCGCCGGTTTGTTTTTGTTTTTGTTTTGTTTGAATAAAATGGATCCTAGCATTCACTTTGTGGGAGAGAGACACGCTCCGCTGTAGCATATGGACAAATATGTCCTTAGGCTCTACTCATAGTATTCATGGCGAAGTTTCTTCTTCGTTAAATTGTTATATGGTTGGAATTGGAAAATGCTACATGTAGTAACTCTAAAATGTCTTGGATAATTTGATACTTGGCAATTGTTGTGCTCATGTTTAAGCTCTTGCATCATATACTTTGCACCCATTAATGAAGAAACACTTAGAGCTTGCAAATTTGGTTTGCATAATTGGTCTCTCTAAAGTCTAGATAATTTCTAGTATTGAGTTTGAACAACAAGGAAGACGGTGTAGAGTCTTATAATGTTTACAATATGTCTTTTATGTGAGTTTTGCTGCACCGGTTCATCCTTGTGTTTGTTTCAAATAACCTTGCTAGCCTAAACCTTGTATCGAGAGGGAATACTTCTCATGCATCCAAAATCCTTGAGCCAATAACTATGCCATTTGTGTCCACCATACCTACCTACTACATGGTATTTCTCCGCCATTCCAAAGTAAATTGCTTGAGTGCTACCTTTAAATAATTCAAAATTTATCACCTCTTATTTGTGTCAATGTTTTATAGCTCATGAGGAAGTATGTGGTGTTTTATCTTTCGATCTTGTCATTTACTTTTGACGAGACTTTCACAATGGACTAGTGGCACATCCGCTTATCCAATAATTTTGCAAAAAGAGCCGGCAATGGGGTTCCCGACCTCAATTAATTAACTTTCATTGATAATTCTCTTCGCATGTTTTGCTCGATTCATCGGTAAGCAACTTAATTTTGCAAATAGACACTCCTCCATGGTATGTGAATGTTGGAAGGCACCCGAGGATTCGGTTAGCCATGGCTTGTGTAAGCAAAAGGTTGGGAGGAGTGTCATCCATAAATAAAGAAAAACTAAACTAAAGTACATGTGTAAACAAAAGAGAAGAGGGATGATCTACCTTGCTGGTAGAGATAACGTCCTTCATGGGAGCCGCTCTTGAAAGTCTGGTTGATGAGGTGGTTAGAGTGCCCACTACCATTCGTTGACAACAACAAACACCTCTCAAAACTTTACTTTTATGCTCTCTTTATGTTTTCACAAACCAAAGCTCTAGCACAAATATAGCAATCGATGCTTTTCCTCTTTGAAGGACCTTTCTTTTACTTTTTATGTTGAGTCAGTTCACCTATCTCTCTCCACCTCAAGAAGCAAACACTTGTGTGAAATGTGCATTGATTCCTACATACTTGCATATTGCACTTGTTATATTACTCTATGTTGACAAACTATCATTGAGATATACATGTTACAAGTTGAAAGCAATTGCTGAAACTTTATCTTCCATTGTGTTGCTTCAATATCTTTACTTTAAATTATTGCTTTATGAGTTAACTCTTATGCAAGACTTATTGATGCCTGTCTTGAAAGTGCTATTCATGAAAAGTCATTGCTTTATGATTCAGTTGTTTACTCATGTCATCACCATTGTTTTTGATCGCTGCATCCACTACATATGTTTACAAATAGTATGATCAAGGTTATGATGGCATATCACTTCAGAAATTATCTTTGTTATCGTTTTACCTGCTCGGGACGAGCAGAGAACTAAGCTTGGGGATGCTTGATACGTCTCCGACGTATCGATAATTTCTTATGTTCTATGCCATATTATTGATGATACCTACATGTTTTATGCACACTTTATGTCATATTCGTGCATTTTCCGGAACTAACCTATTAACAAGATGCCGAAGAGCCAGTTCTCTGTTTTCTGCTGTTTTTGGTTTCAGAAATCCTAGTAACGAAATATTCTCGGAATCGGACGAAATCAAGACCCGTGTTCCTATTTTCACCGGAAGCATCCGAACACCCGGGAAGGACCGGAGGGGGCACCGGGCCCCCGGACCATAGGCCGGCGCGGCCCGAGGCCCCGGCCGCGCCGCCATATGGTGTGGCCACCCCTTCGACCCTCCTGCGCCGCCTCTTCGCCTATATAAAGCCTCCGTCGCGAAAACCCCGAGGCGAAGAACCACGATACGGAAAACCTTCCGGAGCCGCCGCCATCGCGAAGCCAAGATCCGGGGGACAGGAGTCTCTGTTCCGGCACCCCGCCGGAGCGGGGAAGTGCCCCCGGAAGGCTTCTCCATCGACACCGCTGCCATCTCCACCGCCATCTTCATCACCGCTGCTGCTCCCATGAGGAGGGAGTAGTTCTCCATCGAGGCTCGGGGCTGTACCGGTAGCTATGTGGTTCATCTCTCTCCTATGTGCTTCAATACAATAATCTCATGAGCTGCTTTACATGATTGAGATTCATATGATGATGCTTGTAATCTAGATGTCATTATGCTAGTCAAGTGAGTTTTACTTATGTGATCTCCGGAGACTCCTTGTCCCACGTGTGTAAAGGTGACAAGTGTGTGCACCGTGTGGGTCTCTTAGGCTATATTTCACGGAATACTTATTCACCGTTGAATGGCCTAATGAGGTGCTTATTTATATCTCTTTATGATTGCAATGTGTTTGTATCACAATTTATCTATGTGCTACTCTAGCAATGTTATTAAAGTAGTTTTATTCCTCCCGCACGTGTGCAAAGGTGACAAGTGTGTGCACCGTGTTAGTACTTGGTTTATGCTATGATCATGATCTCTTGTAGATTGCGAAGTTAACTATTGCTATGATAATATTGATGTGATCTATTCCTCCTACATATGCATGAAGGTGACAGTGTGCATGCTATGTTAGTACTTGGTTTAGTCTTTTGATCTATCTTACACTAAAGGTTACTAAAATATAAGCATTATTGTGGAGCTTGTTAACTCCGGCATTGAGGGTTCGTGTAATCCTACGCAATATGTTCATCATCCAACAAGAGTGTAGAGTATGCATTTATCTGTTCTGTTATGTGATCAATGTTGAGAGTGTCCACTAGTGAAAGTCTAATCCCTAGGCCTTGTTCCTAAATACTGCTATCGCTGCTTGTTTACTGTTTCTACATGCGTTACTACTCGCTGCGTTACTATCGCTTGTTTACTCGTCCCGGGCAAAGCACTCGTTCCGGTGCCGTTGCTACTACTTATTCATACCACCTGTATTTCACTATCTCTTCGCCGAACTAGTGCACCTATTAGGTGTGTTGGGGACACAAGAGACTTCTTGCTTTGTGGTTGCAGGGGTTGCATGAGAGGGATATCTTTGACCTCTTCCTCCCTGAGATCGATAAACCTTGGGTAATCCACTTAAGGGAAACTTGCTGCTGTTCTACAAACCTCTGCTCTTGGAGGCCCAACACTGTCTACAAGAATAGAAGCTCCCGTAGACATCACATGGAACGACGGAAATTATGGATACGTCGGGGACGTATCGGCATCCCCAAGCTTAGTTCCTGCTCGTCCCGAGCAGGTAAACGATAAAAAGAATAATTTCTGTAGTGACATGCTACTTACATAACCTTGATCATACTATTACAAAGCATATGAAATGAATGAAGTGACTCAAGGCAATGATCTATAGTTGCTAACAAATAGATAACATATAGCAAAACTTTTCATGAATAGTACTTTCAAGACAAGTATCAAAAGTCTTGCACAAGAGTTAACTCATAAAGCAATAGATTCAAAGTAAAGGCATCAAAGCAACACAAAGGAAGATATAAGTTTCAGCGATTGCTTTCAACTTGTAACATGCATATCTCATGGGTAATTGTCAACACAAAGTAATATGATGAATGCAAATATGCAAGTATGTAAGAATCAATGCACAGTTGACACAAGTGTTTGCTTCTAAGATGGAAGGAAGTAGGTAAACTGACTCAACATAAAGTAAAAGAATGCCCCTTCAAAGAGGAAAGCATCGATTGCTATATTTATGCTAGAGCTTTGGTTTTGAAAACATAAAGAGAGCATAAAAGTAAAGTTTTGAGAGGTGTTTGTTGTTGTCAACGAATGGTAGTGGGCACTCTAACCCCCTCGCTAGACAAACCTTCAAAGAGCGGCTCCCATGAATTATTTTTATTTTTGGGTGGCACTCCTTCCAACCTTTCTTTCACAAACCATGGCTAACCGAATCCTCGGGTGCTCGCCAACAATCTCATACCATGAAGGAGTGCCTTTTTATTTTAGTTTCATTATGATGACACTCCTCCCCACCTTTTCTTACACAAGCCATGGCTAACCGAATCCTTCGGGTGCCGTCCAACAATCACATACCATGGAGGAGTGTCTATTTTTGTTAATTAATTTGGGACTCGGGAATCCCATTGCCAGCTCTTTTTGCAAAGTTATTGGATAAGCGGATGAAGCCACTAGTCCATTGGTGAAAGTTGCCCAACAAGATTGAAAGATAAACACCACATACTTCCTCATGAGCTATAAACCTTTGACACAAATCAGAGGTAATAAATTTTGAATTGTTTAAAGGTAGCACTCAAGCAATTTACTTTGGAATGGCAGGAAATACCACATAGTAGGTAGGTATGGTGGACACAAATGGCATAATGGTTGGCTCAAGTATTTTGGATGCATGAGAAGTATTCCCTCTCGATACAAGGCTTAGGCTAGCAAGGCTATTTGAAGCAAACACAAGTATGAACCGGTATAGCAAGACTTACATAAGAACATATTGCAAGCATTATAATACTCTACACTGTCTTCCTTGTTGCTCAAACACTTTTACCGTGAAAATATCTAGACCTTAAGAGAGATCAATTATGCAAACCAATTTCAACAAGCTATACGGTAGTTCTCCACTAATAGGTTTAAACTACATGAAAAAACTTAATCATGATCTACTTGAGAGCTCAAAACAATTGCCAAGTGTCAAATTATCCAAGACATGATGAGGCATTTTCTGTTTTCAACCAAATATAAATAAGTGCAATAGCTTCCAACTTTTATCATTGAACATTAAAAGTAAAACGAAGAACACGAGTGTTCATATGAAAAAGCGGAGCGTGTATCTCTCCCAAACAAGGATTGCTAGGATCCGATCTTATTCAAATAAAAACAAAAATAAAAGCACATAGACGCTCCAAGTAAAGCACATATGATGTGACCGAATAAAAATATAGTTTCAGGGGAGAAACCTGATAAGTTGATGAAGAAGGGGATGCCTTGGGCATCCCCAAGCTTAGACGCTTGAGTCTTCTTGAAATATGCAGGGATGAACCACGGGGGCATCCCCAAGTTTTGACTTTTCACTCTTCTTGATCATATATCATTCTCCTCTCTTGATCCTTGAAAACTTCTTTCACACCAAACTTCTCATAAACTTCAGTAGAGGGGTTAGTACTCAAAAAAAATTTGAATCCACCTTGGTCCTGTAGTGGCACATTGCAAGAACTCAATAAAACATTAGCTACAGCCCTCTACGTCTAGAAAACCTCGCTTAAAGTCCACAAGAGACAATGCAAAAACAGAGACAGAATCTGCCAAAACAGAACAGCCAGTAAAGACGAATTTTAATAAAATACTTCCGTTGCTCAAATCAGAAAACTCAAAACTAACGAAAGTTGCGTACATATCTGAGGAACACGCACGTAAATTGGCTTAATGTTCTGAGTTACCTACAGAGAAAACAGCCCAGATTCGTGACAAATAGAAATCTGTTTCTGCGCAGAAATCCAAATCTAGTATCAACCTTCGATTAGAGGCTTCACTTGGCACAACAATACACAAAACTAAGATAAGGAGAGGTTGCTACAGTACTAAACAACTTTCAAGACACAAATATAAAATAAAGTACTGTAGCAAAATAACACATGAGTTATCTCCCAAGAAGTTCTTTTCTTTATAGCCATTAAGATGGGCTCAGCAGTTTTAATGATGCACTCGCAAGAAATAGTATTCGAAGCAAAAGAGAGCATCAGGAGGCAAATCCAAAACACATTTAAGTCTAACATGCTTCCTATGCAAAGGAATCTTGTACACAAATAAATTCATGAAGAACAAAGTGACAAGCATAAGAAGATAAAACAAGAATGGCTTCAAAAATTTCAGCATATAGAGAGGTGTATTAGTACCATGAAAATTTCTACCACCATATTTTCCTCTCTCATAATAATTTTCAGTAGCTTCATGAACAAACTCAACAATATCACTATCACATGCAGCATACTTTTCATGATTTCCAAACACATAATTTTTATCAAGTTCAAGAATAGTGGAATTAAAACTTTCAAACTTACTTTTATTAATAATATAACAAGGTAGTAGATAAATCTCAATAGATATGGGACTCATAGAATAAGTCAAGAACTCTCCAATCCCATTTTCATTAGTAGTACAATTAATATTATCAAGTAACATAGGACCATCATCTAGAGCTTTATCATAGACATTTGCCAAACAAAATTCTTTAGTACCATGCATTTCGACATCAGGCACAAACAAAGCATTATCATAAGATTTATCAAAGTAGCATGGATTATCATATATAACAGTAGCATAATCATTCTCACAAGTATTACTCATAGGTACTATTTCAAGAGAATCCACAGGAACATAACATTCAACCTCTTTCGGTAAGCATGGAGGACAATCAAATAGTGTAAGAGATAAAGAGTTACTCTCATTAGAAGGTTGGCATGGGTAGCTAATCCATTCTTCCTCCTTTTGTTCGTTGCTCTCCTCTTCTTTTTCATCCAATGAGCTTTCAGGTTCATCAATTTCCTCCTCTTTTTCATCCAATGAGCTTTCAGGTTCATCAATTTCTTCTTCCACCGGTTCCTGCAAATTGTGAGTGCATTCTTGTGCATTAATGTGTCTCTCTTTATAATCAAGGATATAAGGATTCCTACCGTAGCATTCTATGCAAGAATTAAGGATAGTAGAGACATAATCTTTAAGGTCCTTACAAACAACACAAGTTTCATAATTCTCAACCATGAAGGATTCTATCTCGGAGGCTCCCATAAATAAGACAAATTGTTCTACCTCTTCGAACCCATAATGAATATAGCAATTCCGATTATAGTTCTTAATTAAAAATTCCTCACTAAAGCCACATTGAAATTTAAGATGTTTAGTATCCCGTTGAGAGCAACAGTTTATATCATGGCATTTAAGCAAGATTTTAGCAATTGTATTCAATTTTTCTATCATAGCACTCATTATTTTACCAGTTCTTGATTCTCTATAATTATTATAACATTCTATAAGCTCCAAGTAGGTTGTAGGTTCTCCCATAACAGCAGTTTTTAATTTTTCGGTTTTTCAAATTTTTATGGATTTTTGGGTATATGAGGAAAGTAAAACAAAACTGAAATAAACTAGACAAAAGTAAACTAAGCAAACTAATACTAGACAGAAATAAACTAGACAAAAGTAAACTAAGCAAAACAAAATAAAATAAAACAGAGAGAGATGTAGAGTGTACTCCCCAGGTGAACTTATGAGTAGAGCTATGCCTCCCCGGGAACGGCGCCAGAAAATAGTCTTGATGACCCATAAGTATAGGGGATCGCAACAGTCTTCGAGGGAAGTAAAACCCAAATTTATTGATTCGACACAAGGGGAGGTAAAGAATACTTATAAGCCTTAACAACTGAGTTGTCAATTCAGCTGCACCTGGAAAAACACTAGCAACAGGGGTGATGTGAAAGTAGCAGTGATATGAGAGCAGTAGTAACAGTAACACATCAGCAGTAATAGTAACACAGGAGCAATGGTACCAGAAGATAGTTGATACTACTTCCGATGACATGTAGAACGAGTATATGATGATGAAAGATGGACCGGGGTTCCCCAGCTATCTACACTAGTGGCAACTCTCCAATAACAAGTGTTGGGTGAACAAATTACAGTCGGGCAATTGATAGGATTGAAATAGCATTAAGACAGAATATCAAGATCATTAATCATGTAGGCATGTTTTCCATAGTCGTACGTGCTCGCAATGAGAAACTTGCACAACATCTTTTGTCCTACCAGCCGGTGGCAGCCGGGCCTCAAGGGAAACTACTGGATATTAAGGTACTCCTTTTAATAGAGCACCGGAGCAAAGCATTAACACTCCGTGAAAACATGTGTCCCTCACATCACCGCCATCCCCTCCGGTTGTCCCAATTTCGTCACTTCGGGGCCATTGGTTCCGGACAGTGACATGTGCATACAACTTGTAGATACAATCTAAGCAATAACTATAGAGCTCAAATCTAAGATCATGCCACTCGGGCCCTAGTGACAAGCATTAAGCATAACAAGATTGCAGCAACAATAACTTCATAAACTTTGTAGATAGACAATCATAACGTAACAATCCATCGGATCCCGACAAACACAACACCGATTACATCGGATGAATCTCAATCATGTAAGGCAGCTCATGAGATCATTGTATTGAAGTACATGGGGGAGAGAATACCAACTAGCTACAGCTAGAACCCGTAGTCCATGGGGGAACTACTCACGGAGCATGATGGAGGCGATGGCGTTGATGGAGATGGCTTCCGGGGCACTTCCCCGTCCCGGCAGGGTGCCGGGACGAGACTTCTGTCCCCCGAATTGGAGTTTCGCGTTGGTGGCGGCGCCCCGGAGTCTTTCCGGAGTTTCGTCAAGAGTTACGGTGTTTTTAGGTCGAAAGGGATTTTATAGGCGAAGAGGCGGCGCGAGGGGGCACTCGGGGCTCCCCACCACAGGCCGGCGCGGGCCCAGGCCAGGCCGCGCCGCCCTATGGTGTGGTGGCCCTCTGGTCCCTCTCCGACTCTTCTTCGGTGTTCTGGACGCTTCCGGGAAAAAATAGGAGGTTTGGTCTTCGTTTCGTCGAATTCCGAGAATATTGCCCGAACAGCCTTTCTGGAACCAAAAACAGCAGAAAACAGGAACTGGCACTGTGGCATCTTGTTAATAGGTTAGTTCCGGAAAATGCATGAAATCATCATAAAGTGCAAGCAAAACATGTAAGTATTGTCATAAAACAAGCATGGAACGACGGAAATTATGGATACGTCGGGGACGTATCACCCTGCCGCTTCGAGTGTGCCGGCGACTAGAGCGTTCTGCCTGCGTCGTTCGAGACCGTAGCTGGGGATGCCCAGCGCCATCAGGCTTGGGCAGCGGAGGAGGAAGCCCACAACTATGCGGTCGACAAGGCTCGGGGGTACATGTGCTCTTACCTGGATTCACTCGCGCGGAGGGGGCCTTCTCCCGCGCGGGTGGAGCAGGAGAACCGGGAGCTGGCAGACGCCATCGCTGCCAGGGACGATGTTGTGGTGGCAGCGGCTAGGGATATGGCCCGCTACCACACCCACATGGCGGCCGTGGAGGCGGCGGAGGCGGTGGCGGAGGAGGCGGCAATGAGAGTCCAATGGGGCTCCTATCTGTTCGAGACCCTCGAACGCTGCAAACAACATGATGCGTGAAGCGCTCGCGCTTCCACGACAGCCTCGGCCCCTCCGGCGGCCAGTAGTAGGCAGCGCGGCTGCGAGTAACCCCGGCCGTGGTAGACCGCGTGACGGTGAGTAGGTACGACCGTTGTAGTTTTAGGTTAACTCGAGTAACCATCTCCGTAAAGATGGTTTTTTTGACCAATCAATTGTAATAAAGGATTATTTTGCTTACCTAGTCATTGCCTAGCGAGCCCGAATGCAACCAACACGGTCACTTTGCGGGACCGCGCAGCATCCACGGAGACGTAACCTTTCCACATATTTACGCCACGTTTCCGTCGCCGTGAATGGTCTGGTCACTTTACGTCGCCCTGTTGGAGCAGAACCTCAACGCATTTTCGATTCACAGGGACACAAATAGTGGCTCATGGTCCGTTTCCGTTTCCTTGTCGGAGATGCCCTTATACGACATCTGTGTGTCTTGCGATCGGTGTGTTGGCAAGTGATAATAGTAAAATAGGGCAACTTTGTTATGGTGGTGTTCTTTAATCACTGGGTCTCGGTCAAGTTGGTGAAATCCAGGTATGGTCTACGTGTATGTATGAGAAGAAACTGCTTATTATACTACCTCTGTTCATTTTTAGAGGTCAAAATTTTATCTAAATTCGAATGTATTTAAACATTTTTTAAGCATATATACATCCAAATTTAAACGAACCTTTTGACATCTAGTATTATAATTATTTACGTATAAACATAGGTCCCGTTTTATTATCTTGCCCCAGGCCCCCGACATGTCAGGGCCGGTCCTGTTGTACTCTCTCCGATTCTTTTCAATTGACTAAAATTTAGTATAAAATTATACTAAATCCAAGTTAATTATAAAAGAGCGGACAGAGTACGTGTCAATGTCGGACTACTACTAGTAGTTGGGCTCCTAGTCAAAGGTATTGTATGGAGCTTGCTTGGACTTAGCTCGACCTTTCTCCCGGCTGTAAACTGAGGCTAAATATAATTGATGTCTTTTTGATAGTACAACATACTATTCATCGAAAAATCATAGACTTGGAGCATTTCGAACCGAATAGGGTTTCATGTTCAATCAACACATTACAAATCGGCAGAGGCACACATCTATAATATTATTGAAAACAATGACAATCATCAATATCAAATAAGAGGTGTCTGTGGATAAATTTTATCCCTACCTTCCTAGAAGATATCCTCATGAAGGATTGTAACCAACATGTTTAATTATTGAGCTCCTGATTCACAAAAAAAAATATTGACGTACTGAAAATCCTAGGTCATGGACCTGCGAAAATATTTCCTTTATCCTACCGGACCATAATGCACCGGTCGAACGACATGAGATCTAACAAAAAGTGCAACACTCCAAGTCACGTCTTTAGTCCGAAAAAAAAATCACGTCTTTAAGAAGGCTGATCTAGCCACTAGGTTCAAAAGGGGGTTTTTTTTGCGAAAGGTTCAACCAAAAGGTCAAACACACGATGCTATCACGCCCAGAGCAAATCTTCAAGTCAACACCATCATCAAAGAAAAACAATAAAATCGGAAAAAATACAAAAATGATTATAAAAATATGGCATAATCAAGATCCAATCCGCCGGCTCAGTCTTCCGGAGGTGCTCATAGGGGTAGGGATGTGCGTGTGTGCGTTCATAGGGGTGAGTGTATGCGCGTGTATGTGAGCGTCTGCGTTTGTACTGTGTTTCTCAAAAAAAAAAATATGGCATAATCATACGTGTGAAGTATGTATGTAGGTATAGAATAGAGATTAGGTGTACATGGGTACCAGTGTTCTCGTTTAAAAAAAATCAAAAATCCTATTTTTGAGTTCTAAAATATTCTGAAAATAAATCTGTATATAGACAATGATGTATCCCACAAACGTTTAAAATATGAATGTCAAATACTTTAGTATACACAAAAATAACAATAGTGTAGACCTGACTAGTACATTTTCAAATCTTCAAAACATATCAGTTTTTTGAAGAAGAAACAATGACGAGAGCACTAGAGCTCGGGACAAAATATACGCATGTCAAGTTTCAACCGAAAATATGAAAGTATGTAATCTGCACAAAAATAATGACAAGCTATATTATTTATAGCATAATGATTAGACATATACTATTCACACTATAACAAAGTTTCATTTTCACTTTTTTTGTGTGGGTTACATACGGTCGTATTTTTTATTGAAAACTTGCACATATAAGTATGAAGGTGAGATGTATGTGAGGGAATTATTTCAACATTTTTGAAACATTTAAATAACGTTTTTCGATTTTTTTTTCAATCGGGTGCGCTGGTACCTATCTACGCCATAATTTCGAGATAACTTCTTTATTCTCTCTCTTGGCAAGGAAAAAAAAACTCCACTCCGTTGTACATGCATTAATGGCCTTGGTTTTGCGCAGATCAGATTTCTGTCACTAGATTCTCAACAATAGTATCTTTGACCACTCAGATGCAACTCAAGACCGTCCCCAAGGTCATTTATATTTCACAACGTATCATCAACTTGTAGATCGCAGGAAAGGTTAACGGTCCTGGTCGATCTTAAGTGAACCAACTGATCAAACTCAATGCTAAAAGTATGTATAGAGCTTAACTTGTTGCAGGGCACATTTAGATCTCATCCAAAATAGACGCCAGTCGTGGTAAAGTTTCTGACGCCCGGAGAGAAAGACATTTTTCACCCAGGAGTGGAGATTTCCAGCTCCCCAACCACAGTGATCCCGATATTAAAAAAACAAAATTAATACTTATGATATAGAAAAATGAAGAAAAATTGGATGTAGCCAATGATGTATCTCATAAATGTGCAAAATATTAATTTTAAATATTTTGCATTCCGAGCTGCACAAAAATAAAAAAAGTATAAATATGAGTATGCATATTTTCAATTCTCGAAATTTATAAGATTTTTATATGTAATGTAGCCCATAATTTGAAGGTTACGATTGTGCATGCTCGTACGACCTAATTTTAACAGCCGGGACGGTAACAATGAAAATGGCTCGAGCTTGTCCAACAGATGTATTAGAAATGATACCCTGGGACTCGAGGCTGTCAATTGGATTCCCCCATCCAATTGAAGACAATCCAATGGTTTATAGTTGATACAAAGAAAAAGAGAATTCTTTTTTAACTTAAAGGAATTTTTGTAATTCATTGATATTGCAATTTAAATATTGCAAAATTGTTTGAAGCACGCACAGAACCGGAAGCGCCCAAACCTGCTCTGCTCCCATTTAAGGAAAAAGAATTTCACGTTCTTCCTAAATCTTAAAGTAAAGGCCAGCGATCCAAGTAGAAATACCAACGTCGAAATTTTTCTTTTTTTCTTGTTGAATAATGCCAAATCAAATCAAAAAAATATCCAAAATATAAAAGTTCTCGCCTTTTACCCATTTTTTTTTCATTTTTTGGAATGAAACCAACTTCTAGGAGATACATAATTAACTGCAAAAAAATTCATTATTGGCCCACCATTGATTAGAAGATTTAGGAATCGGGATTGATAAGGAGTTAATTAATGATGTTTGAGCTTTGTACCAATTTTTCCTGACACATTACTACACCATTGATTAGAAGATTTAGGAATCGGGATTGATAAGGAGTTAATTAATGATGTTTGAGCTTTGTACCAATTTTTCCTGGCACATTACTACATCTGACTTAATGATAAGCGGGGGGGGGGGGGCAAACATCTTCCATAATTTTTAGAATTGAACAAAAAAGGAAAGGAAAAAAAGGGTTGAGCCGTATAGCTTCTCACTTGTTATGGCAAATTTGGTTAATTTAGTTATTTTTTTTAAAAAAAATGGCTAAAAGAAGATAACTGCTGTTTTCTTGATTTACCCTATTGGTCAAGGAAGCTTCTCTGATCTCGTTTCCCCTCAACAAATAAAGGCTTGGGCTAACACATCATTGACTTCCGGTGTATCCAAAATTTATTACAATTATTTTAAAACTTGTAAATATAATTTTTTAAAATTCTAAGAAATGAAGGACTGGATCTCAAGAACTAAAGACATTTCGCATTACCATAGTACTATCTCTTTTTTTTTGAAGCTTGTACAGTAGGGAAGACCCCTACTACTTCATTTTTCATTTATATAGGGCCAAATGGCAACAATTACAGAGAGTTGTAAAGATATACAATGGAATACTGCTAGTCTTTCACAATGCATATGTGGCTAACCATTGTTGCATGCCTTCTTTAAGGCTTGGATTAGCTCTATGCATAATAACAGAGAATGAATCTTCAAACATACTAAGACATCTATCCAGATCAATATTGTCATTCTCAACTATGATTCTATTTATGTGATTCCAAATACTCCAACATCCAATAATCAGAATTTCTTTGAAATGGATATAGTTTTGCCTTTGATTACCATCAGTGAGGGCATCTCCAACACGCCGACCCGGCTGTTTGACAAGGGTTTAACTTGTCAATTCCTACAAGTTGTAGACTAGGGTTTCGCGGAAAGTAGAGGGCAAGTAGATCTCGAAGGTTTCAGCCGAAAAGGTGCTCGACTATGAAAACTAAGGTTTGTGTTGACAATGATGTGATCCTTTCTTTCTCCCTCGGCTCCCCTTTATATAGGAGGTGGAGCCGAGGCTTTCGTATCGTACAAGTTACAAAATCCGGGAGACTATTTGAGTTCTTCCCGTATTAATACAAAACTCTTTATTCCTAATCTATCTCTATTTCCATATCGATGCTTATTGGGCTTCCGGGCTTCATAAACTTTAGGTCATGGGCCTTCAACCATCCTCGGGTACCTTATTCGGCAGACCCATTTGGGGTGCCTATGTCAGTAGCCCCCGAGATTTTGCTTGAATCGTAGAGTCGAGTAAAATCTCCATTGTAGAATTAATCATAAATTCTTCGGATTTCTATAACATTTTGCTCGAGGTATTTATATCTTGCACAGGGATAATGGTAGATGGGGTTGGTTCATTGATACGTCTCCGACGTATCGATAATTTCTTATGTTCCATGCCACATTATTGATGATATCTACATGTTTTATACACATTATATGTCGTATTTATGCATTTTCCGGCACTAACCTATTAACGAGATGCCGAAGAGCCAGTTGTTGTTTTCTGCTGTTTTTGGTTTCAGAAATCCTACAAAGAAAATATTCTCGGAATTGGACGAAATCAACGCACAGGGTCCTATTTTTGCACGAAGCTTCCAGAAGACCGAGGGGGAAAGGAAGTGGGGCCACGAGGCGCCGACACCACGGGCGGCGCGGCCCATCCCCCGGCCACGCGGCCCTGGTGTGTGGGGCCCTCGTGTGGCCCCCGCGTTGCCCTTCCGCCTACTTAAAGCCTTCGTCGCGAAACCCCCAGTACCGAGAGCCACGATACGGAAAACCTTACTGAGACGCCGCCGCCAATCCCATCTCGGGGGATTCTGGAGATCACCTCCGGCACTCTGCCAGAGAGGGGAATCATCTCCAGGAGGACTCTTCACCGCCATGGTCGCCTCCGGAGTGATGAGTGAGTAGTTCACCCCTGGACTATGGGTCCATAGCAGTAGCTAGATGGTTTTCTTCTCCTCATGTGCTTCATTGTCGGATCTTGTGAGCTGCCTAACATGATCAAGATCATCTATCTGTAATTCTATATGTTGTGTTTGTCGGGATCCGATGGATAGAGAATACTATGTTATGTTGATTATCAGTCTATTACCTATGTGTTGTTTATGATCTTGCATGCTCTCCGTTATTAGTAGCGGCTCTGGCCAAGTTTTTGCTCTTAACTCCAAGAGGGAGTATTTATGCTCGATAGTGGGTTCATGCCTCCATTAAATCGGGACGAGTGACGAAAGTTCTAAGGTTGTGGATGTGCTGTTGCCACTAGGGATAAAACATTGATGCTATGTCCGAGGATGTAGTTATTGATTACATTACGCACCATACTTAATGCAATTGTCTGTTGTTTTGCAACTTAATACTGGAAGGGGTTCGGATGATAACCTCGAAGGTGGACTTTTTAGGCATAGATGCATGTCTGGATAGCGGTCTATGTACTTTGTCGTAATGCCAAATTAAATCTCACAATATTCATCATATCATGTATGTGCATTGTCATGCTCTCTTTATTTGTCAATTGCCCGACTGTAATTTGTTCACCCAACATGCTATTTATCTTATGGGAGAGACACCTCTAGTGAACTGTGGATCCCGGTCCATTCTTTACATCTCGAAATACAAATCTGCTTGCTATTGTTCTTTACTCGTTCTTTGCAAATAATCATCATCCACACTATACATCTAATCCTTTGTTACAGCAAGCCGGTGAGATTGACAACCTCATCTGTTTCGTTGGGGCAAAGTACTTTGGTTGTGTTGTGCAGGTTCCACGTTGGCGCCGGAATCCCTGGTGTTGCGCCGCACTACATCCCGCCGCCATCAACCTTCAACGTGCTTCTTGGCTCCTCCTGGTTCGATAAACCTTGGTTTCTTTCTGAGGGAAAACTTGCCGCCGTATGCATCACACCTTCCTCTTCGGGTTCCCAACGGACGCGTGCTGTACGCGTATCAAGCTCTTTTTCTGGCGCCGTTGCCGGGGAGATCAAGACACGCTGCAAGGGGAGTCTCCACAATCCAATCTCTTTACTTTGTTTTTTTTGTCTTGCTTTACTTTATTTACTACTTTGTTTGCTGCACTTATATCAAAACACAAAAAAATTAGTTGCTAGTTTTACTTTATATACTGTCTTGCTCTCTATATCAAAAACACACAAAAAATTAGTTACTTGCATTTACTTTATCTAGTTTGCTTTATTTACTACTGCTAAAATGGCCACTCCTGAAAATACTAAGTTGTGTGACTTCACAACCACAAATAATAATGATTTCTTATGCACACCTATTGCTCCACCTGCTACTACATGCAGAATTCTTTGAAATTAAACCTGCTTTACTAAATCTTGTTATGCGAGAGCAATTTTACAGTGTTAGTTCCGATGATGCTCTGCTGCCCATCTCAATAACTTTGTTGAATTGTGTGAAATGAAAAAGTATAAAGATGTAGATGGTGACATTATAAAATTAAAATTGTTTCCTTTCTCATTAAGAGCAAGAGCTAAAGATTGGTTGCTATCTCTGTCTAAGAATAGTATTGATTCATGGACTAAATGCAAGGATGCTTTTATTGGTAGATATTATCCCCCTGCTAAAATTATATCTTTGAGAAGTAGCATAATGAATTTTAAACAATTAGATAATGAACATGTTGCTCAAGCTTGGGAAAGAATGAAATCTTTGGTTAAAAATTGCCCAACCCATGGACTGACTACTTGGATGATCATCCAAACCTTTTATGCGGGATTGAATTTTTCTTCGCGGAACCTATTGGATTCAGCTCGTTGGAAGTACCTTTATGTCCATTACTATTGGTGAAGCAACAAAGCTCCTTGATAATATGATGATTAATTACTCGAATGGCACACGGAAAGAGCTCCACAAGGTAAGAAGGTAAATTCGTCGAAGAAACCTCTTCCTTGAGTGATAAGATTGATGCTATTATGTCTATGCTTGTGAATGATAGGACTAATGTTGATCCTAATAATGTTCCGTTAGCTTCATTGGTTGCCCAAGAAGAACATGTTGATGTGAACTTCATTAAAAATAGTAATTTCAACAACAATGCTTATCGGAACAATTCTAGTAATAACTATAGGCCATATCCTTATAATAATGGTAACGGTTATGGTAATTCTTATGGGAATTCTTACAACAATAATAGGAACACACCCCCTGGACTTGAAGCTATGCTTAAAGAATTTATTAGTACACAAACTGCTTATAACAAATCTGTTGAGGAAAAGCTCAATAAAATTGATATTCTCGCTTCTAAGGTTGATAGTCTTGCCTCTGATGTTGATCTTTTGAAATCGAAAGTTATGCCTAATAAGGATATTGAAAATAAAATTGTTACTATAGCAAATGCCATCCAAGTTAGAATTAATGAGAATATAAGATTGATGGCTGAATTGCATGCTAGGTGGGAAAGAGAAGAAAATGAAAAACTTGCTAAAGAGAATAATGTAGCTAAAGTTTGGACTATTACCACCACTAGTAATGTTAATGATTCACATGTTGCTGCACCTCCTACTAATAATAAAATAATTGGTGTTGGCAATGTTACTACTCCTAGTGCAAAGCGTGCAAAATTGCTGAAGCTGCTAAAACCGCTGAACTGCTTCGTGATAAAACTCTATGAAAATTTTTTCAACATTGGGGATGATGATCCCATTGCTTTAGATTATAATGGTTTGGATTTTGATGATTGCCACATCTATGAAGTTATAAAGTTCTTACAAAAACTTGCTAAGAGTCCCAATGCTAGTGCTATAAATTTGGCTTTCACAAAACATATTACAAATGCTCTCATAAAAGCTAGAGAAGAGAAACTAAAACTTGAAACTTCTATTCCTAGAAAGCTAGAGGATGGTTGGGAGCCCATCATTAAGATGAAGGTCAATGACTTTGATTGTAATGCTTTATGTGATCTTGGTGCAAGTATTTCCGTTATGCCTAAGAAAATTTATAATATGCTTGACTTGCCACCATTGAAAAACTGTTATTTGAATGTTAATCTTGTTGATAATGCTATAAATAAACCTTTGGGGAGAGTTGACAATGTTCGCATTACCATTAACAATAACCTTGTCCCCGTTGATTTTGTTGTCTTGGATATTGAATGCAATGCATCTTGTCCCATTATATTGGGAAGACCTTTTCTTCGAACTGTTGAAGGTAATATTAAATATCAATTTCCTCTCAAGAAAGGTATGGAACACTTCCCTAGAAAGAGAATGAAGTTACCTTTTGATTCTATTATTAGAACAAGTTATGATGTTGATACTTCATCTCTTGATAATACTTGATATACACTTTATGCGCCTAGCTGAAAGGCGTTAAAGAAAAGCGCTTATGGGAGACAACCCATGTTTTTACTACAGATATTTTTATTTTATATTTGAGTCTTGGAAGTTGTTTACTACTGTAGCAACCTCTCCTTATCTTAGTTTTGTGCTTTGTTGTGCCAAGTAAAGTCTTTGATAGTAAGGTTCATACTAGATTTGGATTATCATGCCAGAAACATATTTCTTTGTCACGAATTTCTACCCAAGAGTCCTTGTAGGTAG
>NC_061510.1:271183126-271264297 GCF_022539505.1 Lolium rigidum | reverse complement strand
ACCGATGGCAGTCTTACGGCTAGGCCTTTTCCTAGTAGTGGGCGGTGCTGACAGAGGTGTCAGTTTTGGCATCTAAGGCCGCCTTTTTCTCATTGAGCCGCTGACATTTGTCTGCAATATCGGATTTCAACGGAAGTTGGGCGTGGCGTAGATCGATTCTCTCGACGAGCTAACTTCACCCTTGACCCGTAGGCGTGACGAGTCACAACTGGCCAAAGTTTCACCTGCAACGTTACCGGGAGGTGGTGCTGGATTTCTTCAAGAACACTCTTCACTTCCTCGGGGTCTTCGACCAACGTCTCGATCGGGGAGGAAAGCATGGCTTTGAGACGCTGAAATTGACGTAGGACAACGCTGGGTCGTGGTTCATCGCATGCCGTAGAAGGAGCTGGTTCGATGGATTCAGGGTCGAACGTTAGCAAGCCCAAGAGGCCACAACCCTGACAAACAGAAACAGCGTCAGTATGCCGCAGAAAGGAAGGGTAAGCCAAACGAAAGGAGTATACCTCTCCTGAGACCAGGGGGACAGCCGATGATGAGGTAATCGGCTCTTGTGTTTCTGCTGGGGACTTGGCCAAATTGGCGACCTTGTCAACGGCACCTTTAGGGATTACTGGATCCAGGCTTGCGGAGGGCATCAGTACTTCCTCGACTCCCCCACTAGAAGTGTCATCAGTCTGCAAAGGAGGTGGTTAGCCGATGCGAGCAGCAATGGATTAGCATGAAAGATGAGCCGGGGAGAGTATGGAGGGTAATTACATTTGAAGCCTCTTGGTTTGATGAAGGGGCTCGCGGTTCCTTTCGAGTCCTCTTGGTGCATCGGCTCTTTGTGCGTAGACCGCCTTGCCCCGCTTTGATTGGAGCTTGGGGGACAACAGGTTCAGGAACTGGCCTTTTCCTGGAAGCCGATGGTGGCAAATCTGGCTGGCTCTGCGTGGTGATTTTCCCAGAGTTACCTGAGCTCGAATCCCCTCGACTGGATTGTGTTTCCTCGCTGGAGTTGTCTTCGGTGGAGGCCTATAAAAGAAGAGTTAGTAAGCACAAGCATGTTTGCAGAAGCCCATAAGGATAGATGAAATCAGTCAAGGCATGGATCAACGTACGTGCAAGCTCTCTTGACCTGGAGAAGGGCTCCGGCGCTTCAAAGTCACCGTCGTTCTTGCCTTAGTTGGGGCTCGGGGGGCAGCTGGCCCGGAAGATACTTTGCTCTTGGAAGCCGATTTTGGTGAAATCGGCTGGCTCTGCATCACGACCTTTTTCAAGGGTGGCGAGCTTTTGCAGAAGAGGACCACAGGAGCCGGTGGGAAGAATTCAAAGGGGGAGCCGTCATCATGTGTAGTTTCTGGACCGTCTTGTTGCTGCAAGGAGACAGAGCAAGGTTATAGAAATCATTGTAAGCTACCTCAAGAAAATTTGCGAGTGGTAGTACCTGTTCTGCGGGGATATCATATTCAGCATCGAGTTGTTTCAGCAACGGTCCCAGAGCTCTCCTGAAGGCATGAGTTTTCCACATTGACCACCAGGTCTCAAAACCATCGGTTGACGAGGTGAAAGAGAGGTTGTTAGGGACTCGGAATGGTTAGAGCATCAAAGAAAGAGTAACACCTCCGACCGGTGAGGAGATCGGGCAAGTCAGCTCTGCTCTCGTTAAGTGGTGGAGGAAGAAATGGGGAGACACCTGCCCAAGACCAAACTGCCGGGCTGCTACGACCGGCTGATAGGACTCATAACCAGGTTTGATTATTCTGTTTGATGTGCTCATGCCAACTGGAAGGAAGCAGGGACGGATCATGGTGGAATACAAGTGCCGGGTGCTGGGGTCATCGGCAAAGCTGTCTAGCCTGAAGGAGACTGGATTTTCAAAATTTTCAGCTTCCATGTAAGGAAAGAAGAGAGGATTGTCCAGGCCTTGGAAGAAAATGCTGAACCACTTTGATGCTTCCTTGGGGATCAGTTTACTACCTGGAAGGCTATACAAGGCTTGGCCGTAGCTAGTGCATCGGGTCTGCTTCCCGTTAGCGTCTGGAAAGGTGCAAGTGGCCAAAAGTGGGAAGTTTGGGATATGGTTCTGGAAATACAGCTGAGCCCATAGCTGAATAAACCACCAGGGACCTCTTGTTTTGACTGTTTGTTGGGAGAATAATTTGACAGATATTAGTTGGAGATATCGATAGACCTCTCCAAGGAACAGTTTGCCGAGGCCAAGCTGGGTGCCTCTGGCAAGTTCATAGGCCAAGGAAAGATAATTCTTGGTCGGAGCAAGTGAAGGGCCACAGAATATGAAGTGTTCCAACCTGAAATTTAGGAAAGCCGTGTGTTCTTTCTCTGTTACAGGGCCTTTATTTTTCATATGGCGTCGAAGATAAGCACCCCAGTTTGTGCACTCTGTTTTGGAAGAGAGTTTGAAAGGGACCCTTGGCAGCATAAAAGCAGAGGGGCTGGGAGATGTGACGTCTAGGCCTGTGATCATTACCACATCTAGCAGAGTTGGTGTCATGGGGCCGTGGCCAAACATGAAGCAAGTTCGGAGCATCGGACCGAAGTAGCCGATGGTTTTTAGAAGGTTTTCATGCTTCTCAAGGGGAGACAATGATAAGGACAGAGCATCGGCTATTCCTGTGGTTTCCCATGTGGATTGGTAAGTTTTGGATACTCTACTATACCAGGAAACCCAATCTTCAGGAGGGTTAGGCCAGGCTCGTAAGCGATCGGCCCAAGAAGCTAGATCTAAATTCTGGTTCACGAAGGGAATCCTATTGGCCTCGCAAGAAATCATATGGGCAGGACTCTCGGCAGTACGGGGGCCAAGACAAAGAGAGTTTGGAAGAGAAGGATGCGGCAACAGAATGTCTGATACCTAAAATTAATGGTGGAATAAAGCATTAATTCAGATGTTTGCTATTAGTTCTAACACTATGCTCGGATGGCGAGGGGCAGTTAAGGATTACATTCAGGCCAGAGACCGTTGCGTTGGCATTGGACGATCCCGCCATCTGATTCGCCGGCGGAGATGAATCTGCGCGGTTGGGGATCTGGGATTCGCGTTGCCGCGAGTTGAATCTGTTCGATGGGCAATTGGAGATCTGAGACGAGGGTCACAGGTTACCGTTTGAAATTTGGGGAATGACCGCTTGGACCGGTCTAAATGGGTAACTGAGTCTGGCCTTGCTGGCATTTTTTGATAAAAGACCGATGCGTTGCTATCGGCTCTTTGTGCGTTGACCTATTTTGGCAATCGGGAAAATCAGACGTAGAAGCATTCTTCATTGATTAAAAGAGGGTTTTTACAATAAGAGCCGATTGCTCACAAAAGGAAGATCTGCTACCTAATGTACTACTACTAGCCCTATTCTAGTAGTCCCTAGTCTAGGGGCCGGCGCCGTCGCTGCCGTCGCTGCCCTCGTCGTCGCCGTCCTCGCTGCCGTCGGCGCTGCTGCCGGCGATGTCTTCGCCGCTGCTGCTGAAGCCGTCGGCCGGGGCTTCTTCTTCGTCTTCATCGTCGTCGTCGTCGTCCTCCGACCCGGCGCGGAAGCGCTTCGCCGGCGGGTATTCATCGGAGGAGGTGTCGTCGTCCGCTTCATCCCCCTCGTCGGAGGAGGTGTCCTCTCCCCAGGAGAAAGCGTCGTCGTCGCTCTCTTCCTCCAACTCCCCGTCAGCGAGGAACTGGAGGTTGTCCTCCCCGTCGGTCAAGGACTCGTCATCCTCTGACCAGACGGCGAAATCCCAATCCGCCTCGTCCCACTCCAGTGGGGCGAGGGCCTCGTACGCCGCTATCGGGTCGTACTCCGGCGTCGACTCACGGGAGGGGGAGGATTGGAAGGAGAGACCCGAAGAGGCAGAGGAGGAGTCCATGGTTGCAGAGGAGGGGAGTTTCGATTGCTAATGCAGAGCAAGAGGATGAGGAGGCGAACTGCTCGGATGAGGTTAAATAAAGGGGATATAGTGGGAGATGATTCAATGCTTGGGCAGTTTTCGAGGATGCGGTGCCAAAACTGTCAAATCGTGCAATACGGAGAAGTTGAGAAGGCAAGGCATCATGATGGAAGGGCACTGTAGCGGTTCTGCTCTGCAACGCGTAACCCGATGAAGGAAAACAGAGTGGTTTTGGAATTATTATTGCCAAAACCAGGGGGCATGTGTTATCGCCGGATTTTAGCCAAGCAGAGATGGGCCGTGATTGAGATCGGCTTAGAGGATATGTACATAAAGTGTTTCTGAATCGTCCTCGTGCGGGAGTTTGGGCTAGATTGCCCGTATATCTGTACATTATGTAGATCACGTTTTAGTTTAGAATTAAGAGATAGAGTTTGGTTCGTACACAGTTAGGTTCATTCTAAAGATAGAAAGTCTACGGACTATAAATATGTACCTAGGGTTATTGAGAAGGAGGACGATCACGTTCACAACAAACACAATCTAGGCGCATCGCCACCCCTTGTTTCGAGGGTTTCTTCCGGGTAAGCGTCATGCTGCCCAGATCGCATCTTGCGATCTGAGCAGTATCAGTTTATTCGTTGTTTTGTGTTGCTCGTGCTGAAGCCTTGTTGATGGCGAGTAATACTGTTATCATAGATGTTTTGGGGCTAACATTGAGACTTTTCTGATATGTTTGCTTAGTTATGCTGCCCCTAGATATCTAGCTGCCTTTGCACCTATCTTAGGTGTAAGGGCAGCATCTTGCTTGATCTTTGTTTAGTAGATCTGACCTGTTATGGTTGTTCCTTGTTCTCTAAGGATTAGTTTGATATCCGCATGGTTAGGCCTTGCAAACGGGTTGAACGATCCAGTAGTGCGTAAGGTATGGTTTGCCGATCCAAGAGGGGTTGTTCCGGGAATCGACTTTGTGTTGGTTTTTAGGCCTCTTCTAGGACTAGTTTTTCGTTATCTTTCGTATCTCGCAGTGCTCAACTACGCGTAGGATGTTCCGATTATGCGGTGAAAGCCCTAGACTCGTCGTAGATCGATTTAACTTGATATTGATAAAGCAGGATCCCCATGTTATTGTAGATCCAATACGAACCATGGGTCAATCGGCTCTCCGAGCCGATTCACGTGGTAACCTGAGAGCCGATCGGGGCTCAGATTTAATGTTTACGTGTCTGCCATGCAGGAAACTAATTGAAGCAATCCATCACCTTCCTGGCCAGGTATAGGTCAGGTGGCACGCCCTCGCATTAGCCAGGACGTGTGCTGGACTTTGCGGGCCGTCGCCCGAGGGACCAGGGCCCACCAGCCGCTCTGGGAGCCTCCCGGCTCTTCGTGTTGCTCGTCGCTGCTCGCCGGTGGGTTTTGGCAGGCAACAGTACTGCAAGGCTCCAACAATGCTCCTGTAGTGTGTTGCATCTTCAGGACTCATCAATTCTCCCTCATGCAAAGATAACTTCTATGTTGTGGAGAGTGGTGTGCTTGAAATCTTGCAATCTGTCATACCCACACGAGACAATAATTCCATAGCATATTTTCCATGAGTTAACAGAATATCACTACCATCTTTCTTAACTTCAATTCCTAGAAAGTAGTGCAAATCACCCAAGTCTTTAAGAGCAAAATCACTTCTTAGATCATTTAACAATGTTGTAGTTGCTTCTTGAGAGGAACTCACAACAATAATATCATCGATATAAATGAGCATAAAAATGGTCACCTTTCCCTTCCTATAGAAGAAGAGTGATGTGTCACCTTTTGAAGGGCTGAAACCAAGTTGTTGCAACTTCATGCTTAACCTTGAGTACCATGCTCTTAGTGCTTGTTTCAACCCATACAACGCCTTATCTAGCCGACACACATGTTGTGGTCTAGCTTTGTCTTCATAACCCGGAGGTTGTCGCATGTACACTTCTTCCTCAAGAACGCCATGAAGAAACGCATTCTATACATCCAATTGGCGAAGGCACCATCCCCTGGAGACAGCAATAGACAAAACCAATCTAATAGTAGTTGCCTTGACTACTGGACTAAAAGTATCCTGGTAGTCTATACCAAAACGTTGTTTAAAACCTTTTGCTACTAATCTAGCTTTGTACTTATCTATAGTACCATCAGCTTTTCTCTTTATTTTATACACCCATTTACAATCAATGATATTCCTCCCTTGACTAGATGGAACTAGATGCCAAGTTTCGTTATTCATAAGTGCACTATACTCACTATCCATAGCATTTTTCCAATCATTACTCTGCAATGCTTCTCCTAAATTTTCAGGTTCACCGGTTGAGGCAAAACCCCCATACCTGACCGTATCATCGGTACGCTGAAGCGGTCGAAAAACTCCGCTTTGTGAACGTGTGCGTGGCGCCGCAGATTTGGAGCTGGCACAGCAGTAGCTACACCTGAGGCAGCCACAGAAGATCGGCGGTCAGGCGAGTCAGCAGGAGCAGGCGTAGGTGAATCAGAAGCAGACGCAGGCGAATCTGCTGTCCCATCCTCCTTGTCGCCTGACGTGGGTGGGCCGCTGGGACCGGGCGACGTGGCGCGTTCTGGACCGCAGGAGGCGTGTGGCGGGCTCGTTGCTCCTCGAGCCGCGGGAGGAGACGCGGTTTCGGTCAGTTCGGTGCGCTGCGTGTCGCACGCTTGTGGAGAGCACGCGGACTCCGGTGCTGATGGCCCTGCAGCAGATCTCTCGAGATCGGTGCGGGCAGGAGGATCAGCCTGGGATCCCGTGCCTGTCTCCATTGGCTGTTCATGCTGCATAAAATGACGCCTTGGAATAAAATTTGCACAGTCAGGATCAGTAAAAATAGGACTATTAGCCTGGCTATCTGAGTGTTCCCTCGCGTGATCTGACGGATTCAATAATTCGGAGGGAAGCAATAGAATTTCTGATCTCAATCTAGCACCGACATTAGGATTTAATTTGGAGAAGGGAAAGATTGATTCATCAAAAACGACATCTCGGGAGATATAAATTCTGCTAGTAGAAATATCAAGACATTTAAATCCCTTGTGAAGATTACTATAGCCCAAAAAGGCACATTCTTTGGAACGAAATTCCAACTTCCTTGAATTGTATGGCCTAAGATTTGGCCAACGTGAACATCCAAAAATTCGGAGGAAGTTATAGTCTGGTTTTTCATGATATAAACGATTCAAAGGAGTATCAAAATTCTGAATTCTACTTGGTGTGCGATTTATAAGATAGGTGGCGGCTATGAATGCCTCATCCCAATATTTTAAGGGCATGGAGGAATGAGCAAGTAGAGAGAGACCTACTTCTACTATGTGACGATGTTTTCGCTCTGCCGAGCCATTTTGCTGATGTGCATAAGGGCATGACACATGATGAGAGATGCCAACTTGGTTAAAGAAGGAATTGAGTTTTTCATACTCTCCTTCCCAATCGGTTTGCATGGCTAGAATTTTCCTATTGAATTGCCTTTCGACAAGACTTTGAAATTCATGGAATTTTTGGAACACTTCAGATTTGTGTTTAATCAAGTAGATCCAAACAAATTTACTGAAATCATTGATAAAACTAACATAGTATTTCTTTCGTCCAACAGACTCAAGGGCAGGACCCCAAACATCCGAAAAAACTAGCTCTAAGGGAGCACTAGATTCACTAAACGACTTATGATAGGGTAGTTGGTGACTTTTGCCTTTCTGGCAAGCATCACACACAGACTCTTCACTTGACTCACTTGAACAAGGAAGATTATTGCTACTGATAACTTTCTTGACTATGATCAATGACGGATGACCTAAACGAGAGTGCCATCTCTCCGAGGACGGTTTGATGGCGCTGAAGACATGCTTTCTTGAGCTAGATGGAGTGGAAGAAAGAGGTTAGAGACCTCGTCTACCCGGACCTTGGAGGAGCGTTCTCCTGGTTTCCCGATCCTAGCTTTATGAAAAAAGAGTAAGGGTGAATTTCGACAAAAGCATTATTATCAGCAGTAAGGCGACTAGCAGACAGTAAACTCTTGCTAGCTTGAGGAACATGAAGGATGGTTTTGAGATATAGATCACGACCAGAGGTACTAACAACAGAATGGCCAATGTGGCTAATGTCCATACCTGACCCACTTGCAGTGTAGACTGATGACCCACAAGTATAGGGGGTGTATCGTAGTACTTTCGATAAATAAGAGTGTCGAACCCAACGAGGAGCAGAAGGTGTTGACAAGCAGTTTCGATGAAGGATTCACTGTAAATGCTCACGGACAAGTATTCAGGGGTTTTGATGTAACGGATGAATAAAGTACAAGTAAGTAAAATGCGAGAGAAATAATTGCAGCGAGCGGCCCAATCCTTTTTAGCACAAAGGACAAGCCGGTTTGTTTACTTATAATGACCAAACGTTCTCGAGGACACACGGGATTTTAGTCTAGTGCTTTCGCTACATACTTGTTGATAAGTGTTGTGTGGGTGAACCTGTGCTAATGTACCGCCCTTCCTAGGACTAATACATACTTGTGATTATACCCCTTGCAAGCATCCGCAACTACAAGAAAGTAATTAAGATAAATCTAACCACAGCCTTAAACTGCGAGATCCTGCGATCCCTCCCGCATCGATATACCAACGGGGGTTTAGGTTTCCGTCACTCCGGCAACCCCGCAATTGGCAAACGAGTACAAGATGCATTCCCCTAGGCCCATAAATGGTGAAGTGTCGTGTAGTCGACGTTCACACGACACCACTAGAAGAATAACACCACAACTTAAATATCATAACATTGAATATTACTCAACCATAGTTCACTACTAACAATTAGACTTCACCCATGTCCTCAAGAACTAAACGAACTACTCACGAGACATCATATGGAACATGATCAGAGGTGATATAATGATGAATAACAATCTGAACATAAACTTGGTTCAATGGTTTCACTCAATAGCATCAACAACAAGTATGAATAGATACCGGGAGAGTTTCCCCTATCAAACAATCAAGATCAAACCCAAATTGCTACAGCGGTGACGATGTCCAGCGGTGGAGATGGCGGTGATGATGGTGGAGATGATGATGATGGTGATGGAGATGATGTCCAGCTCGATGGCGGTGACGATGGCGTCGATTTCCCCCTCCGGGAGGGAATTTCCCCGGCGGATTCCTGCCCGCCGGAGAGCTCTTTTCTCTCTCGTGTTCTCCGCCCCGCAGAGGCGGCCGTAACCCTTCGTGAGGATTCCTCTCGTGGCTTAGGTCTTCGGGACGAAGGGTTTCGCGAAGAAAAGGAGGCGAAAGGGGTCGTGGGCCCCTGCACCACATGGCGGCGCGGCCGGGGCATGGGCCGCGCCGCCCTAGGGTGTGGGCCCACCCCGGGTCCTCCCGGCCCCTCCTTCCGGCTCCCTTCGTCATCCGGAAAAATAGGATTTTTGGTAAAACTCCCTTCCACAGCTTGATCTTCCGAAATATTGCATTCCGACGGTGCTTTTTCCAGCAGTAATCCTGGCTCCGGTGCTTGATCTCCAAATAATCATGAAACATGCAAAATAGATGAAATAACATAAGTATTGTGTTCCAATATGAAATATATCAATGAATAACAGCAAATTATGATATAAAATAGTGATGCAATTTGGACGTATCAACTCCCCCAAGCTTAGACTTCGCTTGTCCCCAAGCGAAACCGAACTCGTAAACAGGTCCACATGTTTATGGAGTGAAGAGTCGATAAATAAAATACGGACAAGAAGCATCATATTCATTCACACAAGACATTATAGTAAACAACTTCCTCATATAATTCAACTTGAAACAAGTATAAGGTAATCACAAATAAAGGTGCATAAGGAATCATAATTGGTGATGGCAAACTTTGTTCTTGGTCAGAGAACATTTAACAGATTATATTCATCTATTGAGCAGTGCTCTCCTATTAAAGCTGATGGTAAACTTGCATACTCAATCATATTAATCATTGATGACTTTCAAAGCTATATTCGTTCAAGTAAAACTTGTACTAAACAAGAAAGAGTAAAAACATGATGAAGCAAATCACAATATAATAGTTTAATCACAACAACTCAAATACTTGCTTGAGATGGAGGGAAATAGGTTTACTGACTCAACATAAAGTAAAAGACAGGCCCTTCGCAGAGGGAAGCAGAGATTAAATCATGTGCTAGAGCTTTTTCAGTTTTGAAATCATATAAAGAGAATAAAAGTAAAGTTTTGAGAGGTGTTTGTTGTTGTCAACGACCGGTAGCGGGTACTCTAACCCCCTTGCCAAACAGACCTCCAAAGAGCGGCTCCCATGAAGGATGTTATCTCTACCAGCAAGGTAGATCATCCCTCTTCTCTTTTGTTTACACATGTATTTTAGTTTATTTTAAGGATGACACTCCCCCAACCTTTGCTTACACAAGCCATGGCTAACCGAATCCTCGGGTGCCTTCCAACAATCTCATACCATGGAGGAGTGTCTATTGCAAAATTAAGTTGCTTACCGATGAATCAGGGCAAAACATGTGAAGAGAATTATTAATGAAAGTTGATTAATTGGGGCTGGGAACCCCGTTGCCGCCTCTTATTGCAAAATTATAGGATAAGTGGATGAAGCCACTAGTCCATTAGTGGAGGCTGCCTAACAAGACCGAAAGATAAAACACCACATACTTCCTCATGAGCTATAAAACATTGACACAAATAAGGAGTAATAAGTTTTGAATTGTTTAAAGGTAGCACATGAAGTATTTACTTGGAATGGCGAGACAATACCATGCAAGAGGTAGGTATGGTGGACACAAATGGCATAGGTTTGGGTTCAGGTTTGGATGCACGAGAAGTATTCCTCTCGGACAGGTCTTTGGCTAGCAAGGTTAATTAGCAAGCATAAGAGTTGAGGTGAAACAAACAAATATACATGTGATAGAAACAATCATGCATCTTACTTGTAAGCACAAACAGTTTTAACTTTTAGAATACTAAGCTAAGAACTGATAAGAAAGATAATAATATCTTCTACGTGTACTTCCTCTATTCTTCTAAAACTCAAAGTGTTGTTGCTATTGACCATTGCTAAGTTTGCCAAAACCAAATAGATTTACCCAATACTCCCAAAGTGGTACCAATACTAAAATCAAGGTCAATCATATAGTAGAAATTGCAAACTAAAATAAGATGTGCAATATGTAAATGATAATACTTCTCATTAATATTCCATAACGATAACTCACACCAAGGGATACATAGACGAACTAAAGGAGAGATACTCCACACTGCAACCCATCTCATACGATAACTTCCCTACTCATGATATGACACTACTTGATAGTAAAAAGTAAAAGGTAATGATAATGTGATACCGCGGCACTCCCCCAAGCTTGGAACAAACCAAGGGGATGCCAATACCGATGATGGATTACTCCTTTGGTGATGGTGGTGATGAATTCCCGCGCTTCTTAATAAGCTCCTTCAACTTCAGTTTCTCAGCTTGACAATTCTGCACTAAGATTCGAAGAGATTCATTGTTATCTGAGGTTGGCGATGACGACCTTGTGATGCGAATCGAGTGGTATTCAATCATTCTTCGGAGATGGCAATTCTCCTCCTGGAGTATCTCCACTTCTCTTCTCAGAGCCCGATATTGATCACAAAACTCATCAGTAATCCGTAGAACTTCTTCCATCATGGGGAAGGAGTCGAGGCTAAGAGCGGGTGGTAGAGGTCCCTGCAAGTTATGAGAAAAAGAACGTTGAGCGTCAACAGATCCCACCAAGATTTGCTTGCTCCCTCCGGCTTGCTGATCTTGTCTCGATGGCACCTCCTTCACTTCTTCCTCCGAAAGCCCCTTGCCCTTGTTCTTGGAGACCATGGTGCCTCTAAACTGAAAACAGATCCTGGCGAAACAGCTCGAAACAAAACACGTCGAGAAAACGATATACCGACCTCCGTGGGTCCGGGGGATTTTATAATAAAAATTTTCGAACAAACGGAAAGTACCGGATCGAACTAGAGTCGGAAAGGGGCGACGAGGCGGCCGGACCACGGTGGCGGCGCGGGCCCGTGCCAGGCCGCGCCGGCCTGTGGTGCCACGCCCTCGTGCGTCCTTTCCACTCCGTTTCGAACTCGTAATTTTTCATATTTTCCAAAAACAACAAAAATAATATTCGGAAAGTAAATCGCGAACTTTTTATTACCAGTACTGTTACCTATTCGAAGTTGAGTTCTGGCGGACTGTCAATTTATCCTTTGATGAAAGCCTCCGGCGTTTCCACTCGAATAATATCAACATCAACATTATAAGAATCACCTGAGATATAATGCTTGAGTCTTTGTCCATTCACCACTTGCGTAGCATTGCCTTGGAGAGAGCTAATTTTAATTGCTCCCGAACGATACACCTCCTCAACAACATATGGTCCTTCCCATTTCGAGAGTAATTTCCCTGCAAAGAATCCGAGACGAGACCGATACAATAGGACTTTATCCCCAATATTAAACTCTCTTTTGATGATCCTTCTATCATGCCATTTTTTAACTTTTTCTTTAAAGAGTTTAGCATTTTCATAAGCTTCACTTCTCCATTCATCTAGAGAACTTAATTGTAACAACCTCTTATCACCGGCAAGTTTAGGATCTCTATTTAATTCTCTAACAGCCCGATAAGCTTTGTGTCCTAGCTCTAAAGGTAAATGACAAGCTTTTCCATAAACCATTTTATAAGGTGACATTCCCATGGGGTTTTTATAAGCAGTTCTATAAGCCCATAGTGCGTCTTTCAATTTACTAGCCCAATTCTTTCTAGATTTATTAACAGTCTTTCCCAAAATAGCTTTAATTTCTCTATTTGATAGTTCTACTTGACCACTACTTTGAGGGTGATAAGCGGAAGCAATTCTATGATTAATACCATACTTAGCAAGAGTTTTTCTAAAACCTCCATGAATAAAATGAGAGCCTCCATCAGTCATAATATATCTAGGTACTCCGAATCTAGGAAAAATAATATCTAAAAGCATTTTTAAAGAGGTCTCACCATCAGCACTTTTTGTAGGTATGGCTTCCACCCATTTAGTAACATAATCAACAGCAACAAGTATATGAGTGTTACCTTTTGAAGAGGGAAAAGGTCCCATGAAGTCAAATTCCCAACAATCAAACGGTTCAATAACAAGAGTATAACTCATAGGCATTTCATTGCGTCTGGAGATATTACCAACCCTTTGGCATTCATCACAAGATAAAATAAACTTCCTTGCATCTTTGAAGAGAGTTGGCCAATAAAAACCTGATTGTAGAACCTTTTGCGCGGTTCTATCTCCGGCGTGATGTCCTCCATAAGCACTGCCATGACATTTATTCAATATCTCTTGTTGTTCATATTCGGGAACACACCTTCGCATAATACCATCCACTCCTTCTTTATATAAGTGTGGGTCATCCCAGAAATAATGCCTCAAGTCATAAAAGAATTTCCTCCTCTGCTGAGCTGAAAAGGTTGGAGGCAAGTACTTGTAAACAATAAAGTTAGCATAATCAGCATACCAAGGACTGTCTCGCGAACTCACCTTTATTACAGCCAATTGTTCATTTGGAAAACTATCATTAAAAGGAACAGGATCATAAGCAATATTTTCCAATCTAGACAAATTATCAGCAATCAGGATTATCAAGCACCTTTCCTATCTACAATATGTAAATCAAATTCTTGCAAAAGAAGTACCCATCTAATAAGCCTCGGCTTAGCATCTTTCTTTGTCATAAGGTATCTAATTGCAAGCATGATCAGTATGAATTGTAACTTTTGAATCAACAATATAAGATCTAAATTTATCACAAGCAAAGACTACAGCTAACAATTCTTTTTCAGAAGTAGCATAATTTCTTTGAGCAGCATCAAGAGTCTTGCTAGCATAATGAATAACATTTAATTTTTTATCTATTCGCTGTCCAAGAACAAGCACCTACAAGCAAAATCACTAGCATCACACATAATTTCAAAAGGTAAATTCCAATTAGGAGGTTCAACTATAGGAGCAGCTTGTTAAGGCTTTCTTTAGAGTTTCAAAAGCTTCCTTACAATCATCATCAAAAACAAAAGGTACATCTTTTTGAAGAAGATTAGTAAGAGGCTTTGAAATCTTGGAGAAATCTTTAATAAATCTCCTATAAAACCCAAAGCATGTCCAAGAACACTACGAATACCTTTAACATCCCTTGGATAGGGCATCTTCTCAATAGCTTCAACTTTAGCTCTATCAACTTCAATACCTCTCTCAGAAATTTTATGTCCCAATACAATTCCTTCATTAACCATAAAGTGGCATTTCTCCCAATTAAGAACAAGGTTAGTTTCTTCACATCTCTGCAAAACTTTATCAAGGTTTCGCAAGCAACTATCAAATGAATTCCCATAGACAGAAAAATCATCCATGAATACTTCCACAATACTCTCACAAAAACCATGAAAAATAGCAGACATGCATCTTTGAAAAGTAGCAGGAGCATTACATAAACCAAAAGGCATACGCCTATAAGCATAAGTTCCATAGGGACAAGTAAAAGTGGTTTTCTCTTGATCTTTAGCTTTAACAAGCAATTTGTGAAAACCCGGAATAACCATCAAGAAAGCAAAAATGAGTATTTTTAGATAACCTTTCTAGCATTTGATCAATAAATGGTAAAGGGTAATGATCTTTCTTAGTAACTTTATTAACTTTTCGATAATCAATGCACATTCTATACCCTACAACTACTCTTTGAGGTATGAGCTCATCATTATCATTAGGCACAACAGTCATTCCTCCTTTCTTAGGAACACAATGCACAGGACTAACCCATCTACTATCAGCAATAGGATATATAATACTAGCTTCAAGAAGTCGTAATACCTCATTTCTTACCACATCCTTCATCTTGGGAATTAGACGACGCTGAGGTTCAACAACAGGCTTTGCATCATCTTCCATATTAATGGCGTGTTGGCAAATAGAGGGAGAAATCCCCTTCAAGTCATCAAGAGTATAGCCAATAGCACTTCGGTGTTTCTTCAATATTTGCAATAATCTTTCTTCTTCAAACTCGTAAGCTTAGAACTAATAATAACAGGATATATCTTCTTATCATCAATATGAGCATATTTAAGATTATCGTGTAAAGGCTTTAAATCAAAAACAGGATCTTCCTTTGGTGGCGGTGTTGTACCCAAATCTTCCACCGGTAAATCATGCTTGAGAATAGGTTGGCGAAGAAAAATCTCCTCAAGCTCCTCTCTTTCCTTCCTAAAAACTTCACTCTCGCTATCCTCCAAATGTTGCTGCAAAGGATTGTTAGGAACAAGAACAATAGATGCACACTGCTCCATTTTAAAATCATTACTAGGCAAATCAGCTTTATAAGGAGTTTTAGTAAATTTAGAGAAGTTAAACTCATAAGATTCACCAGCAAATTTAGTCAGAATTTTCTCTTTCTTGCAATCTATAATAGCTCCACAGGTATTTAGAAATGGTCTACCAAAAATGATAGGACAATAATCACTAGCAAGCAGAACCAAGTACCAAAAAGTCAGCAGGATATTTAATCTTACCACATAGAACTTCCACATCTCGAACAATACCAATTGGTGAAATAGTTTCTCTATTAGCCAGCTGAATAACCACATCAATTTCTTCAAGTTCACAAGAATCAATTTCGTGCATAATCTCCGTGTAAAGCTCATAAGGTATAGCACTAACACTTGCACCAATATCACATAAACCATAATAGCAATGATCACCAATTTTAACAGATAGCATAGGAACACTAGCTTGTTTGGGTTTATTAGGATGTGAAACAATATTAGAAGCATCTTCACAAAAAATAATATGACCATCCTCAACATTTTCAGTCACAAGATCTTTAACTATTGCAACAGCAGGTTCAACTTTTATTTGTTCTTCAGGTTCTCTAGGTTTCTTTTCACTTTTATGAACCGCACTATTTATAACAGAGTACTCTTTCATTTTAGCAAGAAAAGGAGTTTTTTCAATATAAGCTTCAGGAATAACACGATCAACAGTTTCAACTACAACATACTTATTAATAGATGAATCAATTTTATCTTTATACGGTTCATGATACTTATCAAAATTCTTCTTAGGCAATTCATAATGAGAGGCAAAAGCTTTATAAAGGTTTGCAGCAACTTGAGAATCAAGACCATATGTAGCACTAATATTACGAAATGTATCAGTATCCATAAAAGCTTCAATGCATTTATAATCATAAATTATACCCGATTCTCTATCTTTGTCGTTCTCCCATCCTTCAGTATTTTCTTGGATCCGATCAAGAAGGTCCCTTTTAAACTCTTCTTTGTTGCGTGTAAATGATCCAGAACAAGAAGTATCCAAGCAAGGTCTTGTCTTGAAAAGAAAGTCTTGCATAGAAATTATAAATAATAATATTACCAGGAAGCTCATGAATGGGGCATTTGAGCATTAAAGACTTCAATCTCCCCAAGCTTGGGCAATACTCTCTCCATCATGAGGCCAGAAATTATATATGCGGTTCCGATCTTTGTGAATTTCACTTGGAGGATAAAATTTGGAATAAAATAAAGGCACAATGTCCTCCCAATCAAGAGAATCACCATTCTTCAGCAATTTATACCAATGCGCCGCTTTACCGCACAGACGATATAGAGAATAGCTTCTTCCTAACTTCATTCATAGCAATACCTGCACACTTGAATAACCCGCATAATTCATGCAAAAACAATAAATGATCACCGGGATGGACAGCTTCCATCCCCTTCATAGCGGTTATCCATAACATGTTCAATAATTTTCGTAGGTATTTTATATGGTATTACTTCCTCACCTGGCGCCTCATCCACTACCGTTGCAGTAGTAGTAGATTTCCCAAATAGAAATTGAAGAGAAGATCTCTCCATAATGACTTATAGCGGCAGGCAGAAATAAAATCAGCACAAACAGTAAAGGTTTTCCTTACCAATTCCACTTACCAATAGCGCTTCACTCCCGGCAACGGCGCCGTGAAAATAGTCTTGATGACCCACAAGTATAGGGGTGTATCGTAGTACTTCCGATAAATAAGAGTGTCGAACCCAACGAGGAGCAGAAGGTGTTGACAAGCAGTTTCGATGAAGGATTCACTCGTAAATGCTCACGTGACAAGTATTCGGGGGTTTTGATGTAACAGATGAATAAAGTACAAGTAAGTAAAATGCGAGAGAAATAATTGCAGCGAGCGGCCCAATCCTTTTTAGCACAAAGGACAAGCCGGTTTGTTTACTTATAATGACCAAACGTTCTCGAGGACACACGGGATTTTAGTCTAGTGCTTTCGCTACATACAACTGATTAATCTTCATTGTTTTGATAAGTGTTGTGTGGGTGAACCTGTGCTAATGTACCGCCCTTCCTAGGACTAATACATACTTGTGATTATACCCCTTGCAAGCATCCGCAACTACAAGAAAGTAATTAAGATAAATCTAACCACAGCCTTAAACTCCGAGATCCTCGCGATCCCTCCTCGCATCGATATACCAACGGGGGTTTAGGTTTCTGTCACTCCGGCAACCCCGCAATTGGCAAACGAGTACAAGATGCATTCCCCTAGGCCCATAAATGGTGAAGTGTCGTGTAGTCGACGTTCACACGACACCACTAGAAGAATAACACCACAACTTAAATATCATAACATTGAATATTACTCAACCATAGTTCACTACTAACAATTAGACTTCACCCATGTCCTCAAGAACTAAACGAACTACTCACGAGACATCATATGGAACATGATCAGAGGTGATATAATGATGAATAACAATCTGAACATAAACTTGGTTCAATGGTTTCACTCAATAGCATCAACAACAAGTATGAATAGATACCGGGAGAGTTTCCCCTATCAAACAATCAAGATCAAACCCAAATTGCTACAGCGGTGACGATGTCCAGCGGTGGAGATGGCGGTGATGATGGTGGAGATGATGATGATGGTGATGGAGATGATGTCCAGCTCGATGGCGGTGACGATGGCGTCGATTTCCCCCTCCGGGAGGGAATTTCCCCGGCGGATTCCTGCCCGCCGGAGAGCTCTTTTCTCTCTCGGTGTTCTCCGCCCCGCGAGGCGGCTGTAACCCTTCGTGAGGATTCCTCTCGTGGCTTAGGTCTTCGGGACGAAGGGTTTCGCGAAGAAAAGGAGGCGAAAGGGGTCGTGGGCCCTCCACACCACATGGCGGCGCGGCCAGGGTCTGGGCCGCGCCACCCTAGGGTGTGGGCCCACCCTGGCTCCTCCTGGCCCCTCCTTCTGGCTCCCTTCGTCATCTGGAAAAATAGGATTTTTGGTAAAACTCCCTTCCACAGTTGATCTTCCGAAATATTGCATTCCGACGGTGCTTTTTCCAGCAGAATCCTGGCTCCGGTGCTTGATCTCCAAATAATCATGAAACATGCAAAATAGATGAAATAACATAAGTATTGTGTTCCAATATGAAGTATATCAATGAATAACAGCAAATTATGATATAAAATAGTGATGCAATTTGGACGTATCATAGACTTGATCATTGCCATTGTACTTGTCGCGGATGGTCAGCTTGTGGACATCTCCAGTGATATGGTCTGTCACGCCACAGTCGATGTGCCAGTTGGACTACCAATTGGTATCCACCCCGTAAGGAGAAGTGGTTGCATCTCCGGCGCTCTTCTCCTCAACGCCGACGAAGTCTGGGTTGTAGCGCTCCCAGCACTTGTGCGCCATGTGGCCAGTTTTGCCACACAGCTAACACTGGGGCGCGTGGCCTGTTGCCACTGCCACCGTTGTTGTTGTTGCGGGTGTTCCCGTTGTAGTTGTTGTTGTAGTTGGAGCCGTTTCCGCCGTTGCCGTAGTTGTCGCGGCCTCCATTGCCATGACCTTGTGGAGGAGGTGGAGGTGCACCTCGGCCACCGCCACCACGTCCAAAACCACCTCCGCGTCCACCACGGAAAGCAGTGTTGACAGAAGACTGGTTGCCTTCTCCATGGAGGAGATCGATGCGCGTCTCGTAGCTGAGAAGCTGCGAGTACAGCTCCGCGATGGTGACAGGTTCAACACGGGAGCACATGGCGGAGACGATGGAGTTGTAGTCCGAGTCGAGGCCGGCGAGGACGTAGGAGACAATGTCTTCCTCGTACAGCTTTTTGCCTGCAGCGGCCATCTCATCTGCCAAAGTTCGGATCTTGCCGAAGAACTCGGCGATGGTCATGCTTCCATTCTGCAGATTGGCGAGGGTGATGCGCGTGTTGACGGTGCGAGCGCGCGTCTGCGACGTGAACATGCCTTGGATGGCCGCCCACAACGTTGCCGAGGTAGTGTTGTTGAAGACCTTTGTGGAGATCTCACGAGACAAGGTGGTCATAAGAAAACACAGAAGTTGATGGTCTTTTGCCAGCCACATACCATAGGCAGGGTTTTTCTCTTTCTCTGTCTTGTCACCATGGGTGACCTCGATCTCCTTGGCAGGCAGGGCCTGCTCGGTGTCGAGTAAGGACTCCATCTGAGCACCCCTGATGGCAGACATGACCTGAGCCTTCCATAGGACATGGTTGCTCTTGGTCAGCTTCTCAGTGATGTTGTGGCCGAAGTTGGTTCCAGCGGTGGGGTTGGTGGATGAACTCGCCATGGATGTCAAGAGGACAAGCTCTGATACCATGTGGAAATTCTGTATAGGATGGTTTGAAGCGTGCCTTGGAACTCGGCCGCATTGCGTGTTAAATAGGGGTCAATGACCAGATAGATTTACAGAGTTGTTACAGATCGGATTGATCAACAAGAAAGAAACTAAAACGGTTTATCTACACCGTTAGGATTACAACAACTTATCTCTAGATGCTGTTCTAGAAGCTTCATGTTTTTACTTACGCAAAGACTTACATAATGATATCCATAACCATAAGAGACATTATTCTGCCGGCACTACCTACCTCTACAACTCACCCAAGATTTTCAAGTATCAAGGATCATACCTAAGGATCAACCATGCCTGAATTTTCAGCTGGTTGTTGAGGAAGTATAAGAGCTCATCCCAAGCCATAATTACTAGTAGTTGACAGGATGCACTTGAACCAACTTCAGTGCTTTTGTTTAGCACATGAAGATGAAGTGGGTATGCAATCAACTTAACGACTTGTGTCTCCAAATTTTGGAATGAATATGACTACAACATCATTTGCCTCCTAAGTTCATTACAATGAGCTTGATTTAATTTTGTGTGTCTTGCTTATTTCAAGAAAATACGAACGACAATGGGGGCAGTGCATACAAAGCCATAACATTGGTTGTAGTAGAACATTGACTGAATTCGACCAAGAACTAGCAAAACCGTACAACTGAAGGTGTGATTTAGACGGAAGGCTAGAAATGAGGCCTGCTTTGAATTAACGAAGCCATCAACCGGCCAGGAGTTACAACAATAGTTACAACACACACCAGCGCAAAGTGCACACCAAAACCCACAAAACAAGACAACACAGATCGTCAAGGCGAAGCACCAGCTTGAACCAAGATGAGGGAGCCTTGTCTTCTGTTGCACCGGAGAGAGCACGATCTTGTCCACACCAACAAACCTCCACCGCTCCAAGACTACAGCCCAAGGGGGAACTCGACGACGGGCCAAAAGCATAGCGGAACTTAAGGAGCCAAAGGGGGGGGAGGGGGTCTTGCAATGACGCCTCCAAGAAGGTGAAGCGGGAACGCGCCATCGTTGTCGGCAGGGACCAAAGTCCTGCAAAGTTTTCACCCAGACCCGAAAACCACATCCTTGGAGCTCGGTCTAGGTGCAGCCCAAAACACAACATCATCCCCTGGCGTTGAGATAAGCACACCAGCAGCAGCTACCACCAGACTCCGACCAAGCGAACACATCAGCTACCGCAACAAACCGTGTAAAAGCAGCCAGTCCAATGTTGCGCGAGGCCTGCGTCACCGGCGAGAGGTCACAGGGTGATCCACAAGACACTACTAGAGAATCTTACACGAAGCGAGGCCCCCAAGAGGAGCAGATTGAGGCAGAGGGACCGTGTCCATCATTTCGAACAGGAGGGCCATCATCGGGACGTCTTCAACAAGGGAACGACACCCGCAGGTGATGCCGTCACCAGCCCATGCCATAACCATGCACTGCTTTCGCCGAGGTCTAAGCCTTGTCAGAATTCCTGGCGCCGTCGCGACAACACAGAGCGAACAAGGGAGAGATCACTCCACGTCTCCAAGCTAAGTCGCACTTTGAACTAGCCCCAACTAGACTCATCCGTAGGAAGAACGTGCTAGCTGGCAGAGTCCGGCCAGGCCTAGATCTAGACGTCCACGACGCTAGATTGGCGGCACCACGAAGGCCACACCATCCCAACGCGTGAGCACCTACACAAGCATAGCTAAGATGGTTGAGTGAGAATAGAACGCAGCCGCCGGAGTAGCTGCAGTATGCGATCCAGCCTAGGAACCGCATCCCAAACATCGGCCATAGCGATGGGGGACTGTTGGTGTTGACCGAAAAATATACATCCAACAGCCCTGAACGGCCAGGGCTACGTCTAGGCTCGCATGGCCTAGAACTATCATGAATGCAACCGGCGAGATGCAGTGGAGGTGGCGCAACGGGCATGCAACCGCACAGCCCTGGCCACCCTCAGATCCATCATATCCGGCCAGGCCCTGCCGGGCCCAGATCTAGGCCCACGAGCCTAGATCCAGCCGAGCTACCTACCTAGAGTCGCCACCGGCCGGGAGACACCGCATCTGCATCCGGACCACCTACCATCAGGGAGGCCATGTGATACGGGCATGAAGGCCAAGGTGAAGCCCAATTTCAGGACTCCACCTAGCTAGTTATCTTATTTATCGTATTTTATATCTATTGTCATATGTGGGCCAATTAGGGATTTTATTGAGTTGTCAGTTAGGTTTGGGCCTGTCCAAACCAAGCTAGAGAGGTCCACTAGGGCTGGCCAGCCAACCCCCTCATATAAGGGCTGGGACGGCTAGGATTTGAGGGTAGAGCTAGTTTGAGTTAACTTTAGACGCTATCGCATATGTTCTTGGTGAAGCATCCCTCCGGGGACGGCGCCGCCGTGTATCTAGTATAGTTGATGCGGAGGTTCTTGTGTTCATCAAGGATTGTCGTGCTTTGGTCTTGAGGCGTGGTGATCTCCATCACGTTGCTTGCTGAATTTATCCCCTACTTCAGGTTGCATTCCGCGCGTAATTGGAGGTATCTATCTACCTAGGTTCTCGTTGTGAAAGATCGAGCAACACCCAAGAAGGATTTGTTGGGATCCTCTTATCATGTGGTATCAGATTTCTGGGTTGCTCACGGCGAGGTTTTGTTGATCGATCTCATCGGATCGGTTTGCATCGGAGGAGATTGGCTCAAGGTTGAAGGAGGTTGAGGTGGAGGTAGTTTTGTGATGTTGGGGCGCAGTTTTTCCACCGTCTCGGGCTGTTTTTGCTGGCAGAATCGCGAATTTCGAGGTTTGGTTTCGGGAGGAAGATGCAGTTTCTGACAGCATCCGGTGCCAGGCCCGGTACATCGGCCCTACCACTGGCCGACCCGGCCCCAGTCTCGGCTAGACCGGCCCCACCATCGGCCGGCCCGGCCAAAACCGGCCTGTACGCCGGTGCACACCGGGGCGATTTCCAGGGGGCTCAGCTTTTCAACCCGGTGCACAGCCCGGCCAGACCGGCCCCTGGGCCGGACCAACCGGCGCGCCCAGGCCGGCCAGACCGGCTCCCTAGCCGGACCAACCGGTTCCCAGGCCAGCGCCCAGACCGGCGACTCGGATATCCAGGCTGGCCATTCAGCAGTCTTCCATGACGGATTTGTTTCCAGGCTATGTTTATGGCATACGGTGTTCGCGTGGCAAGAAGTCCAGTGTTGTTTTCAATGACTATCTTGACATTAGGCTGGGAATACAACGTCATGCATCCAAGCTTCGTTGGTATCTACACCATTTGGCGACAGTTGAAGAGTATGAAGATTGGGAAAAGAACATGGAACTGGGTTTCAATCGATGTCGCATATACAATGGGAACTTCAGTGGGTATGATGTGTATGTCCTTGCTCACCGGCGTGTGGACGAAGAGTTAGACCATTGGTGGTGTGACGCGGTTGACAGAGGAGAATTTGCTTGTACTTGGGAGGACTTCAAAAAAATTCTTCGTGATGGTTTCGTGTTACCGTATATGGAGATAAGTGAGCAGCCGCCTAGAGTTGTGCATGCAATAGAGGAAGTTGGCAAGAGCATAGTTCCTATTTAGGAGGTTGGTCCAGTACAGACAATCACTGAGGGCAAGGTGATATCTTCAGAGGAGAAGGAACCTGGCTCTGATACCATGGACACTACTATGACTATGGAGGAGGGTGTACCATCGAGTGGGCTGAATATGCAACTCAAGAAGGTACAAGATGATGCTTGCAAGACAGTTGACAAGGGTCAGCGGTGGATTTTGTTTCAAACTCAGTGCATTATAAAGGGCAAGGCTTGCAAGTTGATGATCGATGGTGGTAGCTATACTAATGGCATAAGCAAGGCGATGGTGGCAGCATTGGGGTTGTCTACATGGCGTCTTCCTGAACCTAAACGTCTTGAGTGGTTGAATAGCTGTGGTATGCTAAAGATTACTCATAATGTGTGTGTGCCATTATAGTTTAAGATTATGTTGATAAGATAGAGTGCGGTGTGTTGCCATTGGAGGTGTGTGGATTGCTACTTGGGCGTCCATGATAGTATGATCGTAATATGACACATGGTCGGAAAGCAAATACATATTCTTTTATGCATGGTCGCAAACAACGGACTTTGAAGCCTATGGGTGATGATCATATCAAGTCCCATGTGGAGTTAGTGGTCCGCAAGGAGAAGTTGTACAATCCTAAAGTGCAGCATGAGGTGCATGATGTTCCCAGCGTCGATGTTGGTGATGTTTCAGTCATGCATGTAGATGACAAACCAGTTCTTGTTGGTGACAAGCCGGATGAAGCTACACTTGTTGTTGATGTGGATGTTGCAACATGTGCTACAGTTCCAGTTTGTGTTGATGCTAGTATGCAGACTGATAATATTTGTGGTGATGGTGTTTCAGTACATAGTGCAGATGCGCGTGGGAGGTGTGGGAGGTGAGCGCGTCAGTGGAGACAGTGGGCAGCGGCACTACTGTGCTAGGAGTACTGCATTCCAGTTTTCCGCGGCACCGCGGATGCATAGAGGCAATGATGGTTGTGTTCGACAACTTAGTGGCCCAAGCATTACTCGTTTGCAGGGTTGCACAAAGATAGTTCATATTCAGCAACACATGGTTCCATCAAGACCTCACAAGAAGAAGGTATTGGTGCTGAAGTCCAAGCTTATGTGGAGAAGAAAGGAGACGCCAAGTGGTGTATCGAGTCAAGAACGCCGAGAGGAAGGATGTGGTGTGGTAGGCAGGCAAGACTTGAGGACGGCGCGGACGTGTGTTGTTCATATCACGTCACCTTTTCCAGAAGACCCTCACGCGTTATGGACAACGCTTCTTGAAGGGTTGGATGATACGGGCATGAAGGCTAAGGTGAAGCCTAATTTCAGGACTTCACCTAGCTAGTTATCTTATTTATCGTATTTTATATCTATGGTCATATGTGGACCAATTAGGGATTTTATTGAGTTGAGTCAGTTTGGTTTGGGCATGTCCAAACCAAGGTAGAGAGGCCCACTAGGGCTGGCGGGCCAACCCCCTCATATAAGGGCTGGGACGGCTAGGGTTTGAGGGTAGAACTAGTTTGAGTTAAGTTTAGACGCTATCGCGTGTGTTTTTGGTGAAGCATCCCTCCGGGGACGGCGCCGCCTTGTATCTATTATAGTTGCTGCGGAAGTTCTTGTGTTCATCAAGGGTTGACGTGCTTTGATTTTGAGGCGTGGTGATCTCCATCACGTTGCTTGCTGAATTTATCCCCTACTTCAGGTTGCGTTCCGCGTAATTGGAGGTATCTACCTATCCAGGTTCTCGCTGTGAAAGATCGGGCAACACCCGAGAAGGATGTGCTGGGTTCCCCTTTATCACCATGGCAGCGCCGACCAGGACCAGCGCTACTGGGTCGCTCCGCCGCGAGGAAGGGCGCCACCCCATTGGGCCCGGGAGTCAGAGCATCCCCACTCGTTGGCGCTCCCCACGCCCAAATCCGGCGAAATTTTCGTCCGGATTGGAGGAAGATTTGGCGTGGGGAGGAGTAGTTTCCCAGTCGTGTGCTCCCCAAGCGGCGTTTCTCGGGGAAAAAGAGGATGGCTCGGGAATCCGGACGAAAGAGGAGACACGTGGGCGTGGACGGTTGGTTTAGCTTCATCCGGAGTCCCCGGGAGACCCCGGGAAACCGAGGATGGCATGGGAGTCCGGACGAAAATAGGCTCAAATCCGGACCAAAACGAGGAACCGGGGGCCTGACTGGGCCGTTTTTCGCCGTCCGGATGAAAAAAAGCGGCCGTGGGGGGCTCTGTGGGGAGACGAGTGGAGATGCTCTCACAGAGGAAGAGAAAACCGCCGCTGCGCGCTGTCACCGCTCGGGCTTTGTCGCTCTGGCGGCAGCGGCTAGTGATGGGAGATAGAGGGGGGCCGAGGCCAGAGGGTGAGGGGGAGCGACGGGAGTGAGGAAGGTGTGATTTTGACTTGGCATAAGTTCCAACAAACTCATGTGTTTTCATATTGCACGTTATTTGTATGATGACTTGGCAGGTATTGGTTGATCACGGAAGATGGCATGGGAAGATGGTCGCTCCATCGCAGCATCAATCATACTCATGGATCACGAAATTCATACTAGTAGTAGGAGTATGATGAATTCATTCTACGAGATGAGCTTGATCGAGGTCCTTTTTAAAATGTGCGATCTGTAGGTTCTCCACGGCGAGCTTCTTGAAGTTGCTGCTCCTCTTGGTTCTGAAGAAGACGCCCCAGTTGTATGCCCTGTACCTGGGCGGGCTGTCATCGCTCACCAACTCCTCCACCGGCTCGATCATGGCGCCGCTGCCGGGGTTGAAGAAGTAGGGCAAGGAGAACCTCTCCTTGCGCGAGTTCACGGACGCCCGGTGCTCGGCGCTCTGGTACCTGTCGTTGCTCCACACCTGGACGATGTCGCCGACGTTGACGACGAGGGAGCCCGGGACGGGCCTGACCCGCACCCACTCTCCGTCGGGCCGGCGCCGTACGTCAAGCCCGCCGACGTCGTCCTGGTGGAGCACGGTGAGCGCGCCGGCGTCCTTGTGGCGGGTGACGCCGAGGGCGAGGTCGGGGCTCGGGCAGGGCGGGTAGTGGTTCAGCCGGACGAAAGTTGTTTGTGTCTGCTCGTCCTTGAAGAAACCATGCAGCCTGTCCGGTTTCAGCCCCAGGCTCCGCGCGATCAGCTCCAGCAGCTTCAGCGCCAGCTGCTCCATCGCCTTGGCGTACTCCTCCAGCGCCTCTCTGCACGCACAGATAAGTAAGTTGAGTGATATATGCACGAATTTGGGCTCCTATCGACCTGAATCGATCAGGGTTGCAGTGGTCAACCTGAACCCGGGAAGGTCCTGGGGCCACTTGTTCACGAACACGAGCTCGCCGTCGGCCACGGCCGCGGGCGGCGGCGGCTCGCGTGGGAAGAAGTCGAACACCTCCTTCCAGTCCCTGACGTTCTTGGTGTGCTCCGACTCGTAGTACCCGAGCGGCGCCACCGCGTCCCTCCGCACGGCGGCCTTCCGCTCCGCCGGCATCGCGAAGAACGCCCGCTGGGCCTCCAGCGCCCGCGCCATCGTGTCGTCGGGCACGCCGTGTCGCACCACCACGAAGAACCCCCACTCCCGGCTCGCCCTGCCCACCTCGGCCGCCAGCGTCTCCACGCTGGCCTGGTCGCCCGCGGCGAGCGGGGAGAGGTCGATCACCGGGATGCCCGCAGCCTCAGCGATGACTGCCTTGGGACGGTGCTCGGGGGCCTGCACGAAGGCCTTGTCCATGGAGAGGCTACTCATGTCGACCGGTGTCAGGACGATCGAGCTCTCGGTAGCACGTTCTTCTGATGAGTGGTGGCTACTGGGCAGTGTGTTGTGCTTAAATTTGAGGATGATGAGAGGACCAAAACGGGGGCGCTACGCTTAGTTGGGTCGAATGAATCACGACGAATCTTCGATAGGTTTGTCTGCATCTTGTGCTGGCGTGTCGTGTGCCGGCACAGGACAAGCTACCGCGCTGGCTGTTCGGTTCGGTGTGTTCTTTGTTTCTGACGTCACGAATGATCTATGGCGTTCCTTGACTGCGAACGCACGGCACAACGCATCTGGAACGCTTGAATTTCATCTTTTTCGCGGCAAACAACACTTGTATCAGAATAGTCCCGAGCAGTTCATATCAGCGTTTTGGTTAATTATCCGGTTACCGGACCACCCGGGAAAACGTTCCAGTAAAATAATCTCGAAATTTTTGAATTTAAACAAGAACCTTCTTTAAATGGTTCTACCAAGGTATTTGAAATCAGTTTTAGATTTTAAATTCATTTGATAACCAATCGGGGTCCTCCCGGATTTTTTTCCCTAGCGGAAACCAAAACCTTGGTTCAGAAAGGCTAGAGCCTAAGTACAGTAATCTTATTCATTCAGGTCTTTTGTTTGCGAGGAATCATAATTTTTTAGACCGAAGGCTCGACGAGCCAGACTTTGAATTAACAAAGCCCTCAACCGATCAGGATTATTACAAGAACAACCATAATAGAAAAAAGGAAATGAAAACTGAGATTACTAGCTAGAGATACAAGCACATGTGCTAAGTTAAAACATAAACCAAGAAGAGACCGTGCAGCACAGAACAAGGCTCCAAACTACAAGATTTACAAAGTAGCCCGAGGCCTCAGCTAAACACCGACAACTCAGCCGGAAACTTCGAGCAGCGAGCCGCCACTCCATGGAGTTGCACCAAACTGAAGTAGCACGCTAGGCCGCCAGCCAGAGGACCACCATCACAAGGGAGCTAGCTAACTGTACAAGTGAGCAGGTGAGGTTCCAGAGTTCAAACGGGGAAACCTTCACAACAGCGCCTCTAGGAAGGGACACGGCGCTCACGAGCATCATCGTTGTTGGCACGGGGGAGCCGTGCAATGATTTCGCATGAGCTTCAACACCCACCCCAAGGAAAGCCTAAGTCTTTGCAACTGCCATCAGGACATCCACTAGCTGTTGAGAACCACCAGTGTCCTCATGCCACGACCCCAACTCGTATAGCCACCCTAGGCCCAAGTGAGGTCACGCAAAACGGAAGCACACCATCTATATCAAGCCGGTCACATCAAGACGTCGTGCATCAACGAGAAGGGAATCCGAGGAGGACCTCGTAGAACCCGCGAGTCAGTAGGGCAACAAAAAGTGCCCAAGGAAAGGCAACTAGCAGCAGGATGTGTGTCATGGCCACGCCTCCAAGGAGGTGAACGACATCCATAGACATCGTCGTCACTGGCAGTGGCCTAGGCTTTGCGGTGCTTTCGCAGACACACCATCGCGTTCTAGCGTCCCTGCAGGTCAAACCCAACGCAACCAGCCTAGTCCAGTCAGAGCAACTCCGAGACGCACCATGCCCATGGTCGTCACAACTGTCTAGAGGGAATCAAGCAGCCGGTGGTAGTGAGTCGCCACCATGCCAGTGAAGCACCGCCCTACCAACCAATCACACCATGTTCTCTCAGGACGGACAAAACCCAAGAGAGACACGTGTGATGTCCCTGCCCCCGCGAAGAACAACAACCACAAGTACGGGACAGAGGGGTCGGGAATCCGGCCCAGCCTAGGTGACATCACCGGTCACCGGAGTCACCAAGTGTAAGCCTCAACCTATACAAGAGCACGAGCAAGCATGAACCCTAACAGATTCGAGCTCCAGATGCGTATGGCCCGCCCAGCCTGGGCAGAGCCCAGATGCAGCCCAGACCTAGGCCCGCCAGCCCAGATATGGGCCCGCCACCGCCCCTGGCCACAGCCGCATTGACACAGGGTCCCGCCAGCCAGGCCGCTGTGCCGCGCCACCACCCTACCAGGCTTCGGCCATGCATCCATTGCCGGCCAAAGGAAGCACGCCTCCCCACCGGTAGAGAGAACTTCCATGTGAGGCCCTAACCAGGCATGGGAGGAGGAAAGCCGGTGCCGTTGACGACGCACGGGATTTGCCCATCGGCTCTCGCCTACGGAGGCAACAAGGGACGAGGGAGAGGAGGCCTGAGGCGGAGGAGGAGAAGGGGTTGCCCCTGTCGCCGCAAGGGCGACGCGGAGCACTCGAGTTGTACCCACTTAAAAGTTAGGTCCTAGAGGAATCTTATTTCCTTATCGTTCTACAGAGCTTAGCACGAAGGTCTACCAACAAGTTATATATAGATGAGAAAATCGACGGGGCATAAGCAATCCCGATGACTAACCGTGTGCATTATTTTGTTCCAACCCGGCTAAACCGATGACCTGACCCGCACCGCACCCTCGTCGGTTTTTTTAAAACATAAGGTCACTCGGACCAGCTTTATTTATAAAGCCAACCACCTTAAGCATCAGGTGTTACATCGGATTCATAACCCACCACAACACGATAACATCATACAGAAAACACTAAAGAGACAACCACAACATCACCGAACAACAGGATTACAACACACAGAACTCCGGGAATGCGGTGTTGTCATCATCCCCATCCCTCGTCTGCGCCTCGAGCCTCCTGATCTCGAGAATTATCGCATCCAAAAGCGCCCTATCCGTCGGTCCGACCAGAACCCTCCATCTTTGCATATGCATGGACATTTATAGCAACGCATCAGCAGGGTTATTGATCATATTCCCTTTTATAGCTAGCTTATTTTCTAATGTTCCACAATGTCCAGCTTTGGGCCGCAAATGTGAACCACACTAGCCTATGGAAATCCTCCCGATAGTCCATGGATGATCCCTAGCAATTGTCTGGCCCATGTCGGATTCCAATTGCAGTTTAGGAGTTCCCTCACACCTGCCCACATAAACTTGGCTAAGGCCAAAGAAGATGTGGTTACAGTCCTCTCCCTCTCCACATAAAGCGCAGCTCCCATCGGAGGGGCCCCGCCATTTAACCTGCTGGTCATCGGCCGACAGCCGTCCCCGAAGCAATTGCCATAGGAAAATCTTGTTTATGGGCGCCACCCTCGTTTTCCACATGTCATCAAAGTGTGTAACTGCTGCACCCAGGGAGAGCCTGAAGTAAAGGGATTTCACCGAGTACTCCCCCGAAGCCTCTAACCCCCAAGAGACCTTATCTGCCCCCTGGCTAAAGGGCTGAAGGTCATTCGACCGTCTCTGTCAAGCCAAAGGTTTTCCTGAACCTAATGTGCCATCCCTCCGGTGATCTCATTCCCGCGACCATTGCATATGGGTTATCACAGCATGCAAACAGTAGTGGGAAGCTCACCCTAAGCGGACCAGTCCCTGTCCACCATTCTATCCAGAAGTAAGTTATGTTCCCGTCTTGGACCTGGTGTTTTTGCCCCCAGCTTGGAATACCACTTCAACTTTTGAATGGAGTTCCAAAACTGGGATCTCCGCATGGGGACCAACAAGGAGAACAAGTCTTGATCCCCAGGTACTTTTTTTCTTAGAAGGTCTGCCCATAAACCCTCCCCATCCTGATACAATTTTCCACACCCATTTCAGCATCACGACAATGTTCATGTGTTTTGGAATTGAGGATTCCTAAACCTCCAAACGTGTTGGGCTTACACATAGTGGCATGATCCACCATATGGTATTTTTGTTTGGTACCCACTCCTTCCCAAAAGAAGCGAGCCCTCGACTTATTCATGGCGTAGTGCGTCGCGTCATGGAGTAAGTAGAGTCCCATCACAAACATTGGAGAACTCGAGAGACACGAGTTAGTCAGTTCTAATCTCACAGCCGATGCTAGAAACATACCTTGCCATGGGTCAACCCTATGACCCACCTTTTCAGTTAAGAAGTGCCAATCCGCAACTGAGGTCTTGTTAGAAAATGGAAGCCCCAAGTATTTCATCGGTAGACTCCCCAGTTGGTAGTTAAGCCCCTCGGCGACTGATACGCGTGAAGCACACGTCCGTTGGGAACCCCAAGAGGAAGGTGTGATGCGTACAGCAGCAAGTTTTCCCTCAGTAAGAAACCAAGGTTATCGAACCAGTAGGAGTCAAGGAACACGTGAAGGTTGTTGGCGGAGTGTAGTGCGGCGCAACACCAGGGATTCCGGCGCCAACATGGAACCTGCACAACACAATCAAAGTACTTTGCCCCAACGTAACGATTGAGGTTGTCAATCTCACCGACTTGTCTGTAAACAAAGGATTAAATGTATAGTGTGGAAGATGATGTTTGTTTGCGAAGAACAGTAAAGAACAGAGTTTGCAGTAGATTGTATTTCATATGTAAAAGAATGGACCGGGGTCCACAGTTCACTAGTGGTGTCTCTCCGATAAGATAAAGGGATTTCTAGTTTCGTGCCCCTGGTTCGTTAGTTGTACTCAGTTTTCCCCAGCCTCTTAACTTTTCCTCAGTTTTCCCCTCCCTCTAGTTTGAAACCCCTTCCAGAGGCTCGGACGGGAGGGTTGCCGTCTGTTCATGAGGCCTTCCGTTACGGTGACGGCTAGGGAGCCGCGGTGGTTTTGACTTGACCGTTGCTTTCGAAATGTGTTGACTATTGACTGGAAGAGCTGACCCAAAGCTTTCCCCTCCGTCCGAGACTGGAGGAGCTCACACACCGCCCCTCCGCCGCCACGCCATCCTGCCCACCTACCTTATGGCGTCGTCCGCCGCCGAGCCGGCCCCGCCCCCACCACCACCCCCGGGCTCCGCCTCCACCAGATCTGGATCTACCCCTGTCCTCTTTGTAATTCCGTCCGGTGCGCCGACTATTCCCGCCGGCCGTGGAGAAGATTGGGAATCGGAGGGATCTAACGCATGGATTCCATCCGGGTAAGCATCGTCTCGCCTATCCCATGTGAATTAACGGTAGGCAGTTTTTGAGCGCCAATCGTTGTTGCTCAACTAACTGCGTTGCTTTTCGAATAGGATGGATCCAGACGCTGGCTTTTCGGCTGGTGGTTAGGCTGGATTCTAGCTTTACGCGTGATTCTAAACGCTGTAAGACTCGGGTTTAACTTCCTGCGGTGGTTGCAACCACCATCTCGTTAACGTATTTCAAAGCTAACATCTACGATAACTACACCTGGAGCTCTCTCGATGCGGTTCATTTCGAATATTTCAACAGCTCGGAGGGAAGATTTGTTCCACTAATTTCCGAAGAAGATCCGGGATTTCTTTTTGCTTTGAATGCTTCTTGCCGGTTCGGTAAAATTCGTATCCATGTGGACAGGGGCCGGGCATCATCCGAGTGCCGGGGAATCATCGGGTGGTCGGGCATCATGTCTCTCTACTGCTGCTGCCTCTCGCTAATAGTGTGCGCCGTGGCGCTCCTTGTAGGTCCACAGAAGCACCATCTGTCCCCAGTGCTAGTGGTAGCCAGATCGTTCGTACGGTCGATGTGGAGGACGATGCAGACATTGAGGATCAGCCTCCTCAAGATGATGAGGATGAGTTGATGTTTCCTGAATTGGTAGATCGATGCGATAAGCGGGCAATGGAGGATCAATACATGGAAGATATGGCTTTTGGTGCCAGATTTGATGACAATGATGATGAAGAGAAGAATGAGAATGATGACAGCCTCGTTTTAGCCGATTACGAAGGTGAAGACTTGCCAACAATTGAGTGGAACAGGGAGAAACCCCAGCTTGTAGAAGGCACCGTGTTTCAAACGATGATGGACTGCCGTAATGCAATTACTACATATCACATTCTCACTAAGAATAATTTCGAGGTTATTAAAAGTGAGCCGGGTAGGTTCACAATTAAATGCCCATACCCAAGGTGTAGGTTTAGGCTGCATGCATCCACAATGCGCGAAGCGGCTTGGTTCGGGTACTACGCCAACCAGCTTGTGTATTTAGATCACGGTGTAAAATTTGTTATCTATTACCGACATCCCTTATCATTATGTTTCAGATAAAGAAGAATAATGAGATCCATAGGTGTCCACCTCTAGGGGAGAGCCGAGCTGAAAACAAAGCTAGCGAAGACTAGGTGGTTGGCGAGATGTAATCCTAGATTGGCTGAGAGAAGAGCCTTCACTTGGTCCAACAACACTCGTAAAAAAGCTGGTTGAGAAGTATAAAATGGAGGTACCTTACATGAGAATGTTCTATGCAAAGGAAATGGCTCTTGACAAGATCAATGGTCCATGGAATGAAAGCTTTCAGTTGCTTTACACTTTCAAAGCTGAAGTGGAGATGGCTAGTCCAGGCAGTGTTGTAGCGATAGACAAGCATACAGTTCCCTACAAATTGAAAAGCGGGAAGGTAATGCACAAGGAATGTTTCAGAAGGGCTTTTGTTTGTTTCAAAGCTTGCTGGAAAGGCTTTTTGGACGGTTGCGGGCCTTATTTGGCCGTGGATGCATCAGCTCTTCATGGCAGGTTTAAAGGACAGCTAGTTGCTGCTACTCGCAGTTGATGGACATAATTGGATGTTCCCTGTTGCTTATGGGGTTTTGGAGGTTGAGTCACAGGAAAGTTGGACTTGGTTTCTGCAGAATTTGCGCGACCTTATAGGTCATCCAACAGGACTTGTTATCCACACAGACGCTTGCAAAGGTTTGGAGACTGCGGTAGAAGCAGTATTCCCTGGAGTGGAGCATAGGGAATGTATGCGACACTTGGTACAGAATTTTACAAAGAAATTCAAGGGTAAAGTTTTTACTGACAACCTATGGCCAGCTTCATACACATGCAGCTCTAGGAAGCATTGATACGTCTCCAACGTATCGATAATTTCTTGTGTTCCATGCCACATTATTGATGTTATCTACATGTTATATGCACACTTTATGTCATATTCGTGCATTTTCTGGAACTAACCTATTAACAAGATGCCGAAGTGCCGGTTCCTGTTTTCTGCTGTTTTTGGTTTCGAAATCCTAGTAACGAAATATTCTCGGAATCGGACGAAATCAACGCCCAGGTTCCTATTTTACCCGGAAGCATCCAGAACACACGAGAACCGCCAGAGAAGGGAGGCAGGGCCACCAAACCCTACCCCGGCGCGGCCAAGGGGGGGGGCGCGCCCCCCTATGGTGTGGGCCCCCTTCGACCTTCCTGCGCCGCCTCTCCGCCTATAAAAAGCCCCTGGATCGAGAAACCCGAGACCAATTGACGAAACCCACGAAAACCTGCCGGAGCCGCCGCCATCGCGAAGCCAAGATCCGGGGACAGGATCTCCGTTCCGGCACCCTGCCGGAGCGGGGAAGTGCCCCGGAAGGCTTCTCCATCGACACCGCTGCCATCTCCACCGCCATCTCCATCACCGCTGCTCGCTCCCATGAGGAGGGAGTAGTTCTCCATCGAGGCTCGGGGCTGTACCGGTAGCTATGTGGTTCATCTCTCTCCTATGTAGTTCAATACAATAATCTCATGAGCTGCCTTACATGATTGAGATTCATATGATGATGCTTGTAATCTAGATGTCATTATGCTAGTCAAGTGAGTTTTACCTATGTGATCTCCGGAGACTCCTAGTCCCACGTGTGTAAAGGTGACGAGTGTGTGCACCGTGTGGGTCTCTTAGGCCATATTTCACAGAATACTTACTCATTGAATGGCATAGTGAGGTGCTTATTTATATCTCTTTATGATTGCAGCATGTTGTATCACAATTTATCTATGTGCTACTCTAGTGATGTGTTATTAAAGTAGTTTATTCCTCCCGCATGTGTGCAAAGGTGACAAGTGCGTGCACCGTGTTAGTACTTGGTTTATGCTATGATCATGATCTCTTGTAGATTATGGAGTTAACTATTGCTATGATAATATTGATGTGATCTATTCCTCCTACATATGCATGAAGGTGACGAGTGTGCATGCTATGCTAGTACTTGGTTTAGTCTCGTTGATCTATCTTACACTTAAGGTTACTTAAACATGAGCATTATTGTGGAGCTTGTTAACTCCGGCATTGAGGGTTCGTGTAATCCTACGCAATGTGTTCATCATCCAACAAAAGTGTAGAGTATGCATTTATCTCGTTCTGTTATGTGATCGATGTTGAGAGTGTCCACTAGTGAAAGTCTAATCCCTAGGCCTTGTTCCTAAATACTGTTGAGTTACTACTGCTTGTTTACTGTTTTACTGCGTTACTACTGCTGCAATACCACCACCATCAACTACACGCCAAGCACTTTTCTGGCACCATTGCTACTGCTCATACTTATTTATACCACCTGTATTTCACTATCTCTTCGCCGAACTAGTGCACCTATTAGGTGTGTTGGGGACACAAGAGACTTCTTGCTTTGTGGTTGCGGGGTTGCATGAGAGGGATATCTTTGACCTCTTCCTCCCCGAGTTCTATAAACCTTGGGTATCCACTTAAGGGAAACTTGCTGCTGTTCTACAAACCTCTCGCTCTTGGAGGCCCAACACTGTCTACGAGGAAAGGAGGGGAACGTAGACATCAAGCACTTTTCCGGCGCCGTTGCTCGGGGAGGAAAGGTAAAAAGGCTCTCATACTACGGTCTCAGGTAAAGTATTTTTCTGGCGCCGTTGTGTGTGTGCTCAAAGCTATTTCCTTTAGATCCTGCAATTGCATCTTGTTGTTTCTTGTTTACACTAGTTTGGCATAATGTACAAGAGTGAGCTTCTTATTCTATTTCCTGATTTAAAACATGGATTGTTTGATGCGAAAATTAAAAAACCTATGAAATCTTCTTTGCATGCTGGTAGTAATATTAGTATGAACTCTTTGAACACCATTGTTGACAATAATATAGAAAGTTCTAAGCTTGGGGAAGCTGGTTTTCATGATATTTTTAGTCCCCCAAGCATTGAGGAGAAAATTTTCTTTGATGATACTTTGCCTCCTATTTACGATGATTATAATGATAGTGGTCTTTTGATGCCACTTACTGCTGGAGAGTAAATTTTGTTGTGATTATACTATGCCTCCTACACTTGATGAGAATAATAATGATAGCTACTTTGTTGAATTTGCTCCCACTACAACTAATAAAATTGATTATGCTTATGTGGAGAGTAATAATTTTATGCATGAGACTCATGATAAGAATGCTTTATGTGATAGTTATATTGTTGAGTTTGCTCATGATGCTACTGAAAGTTATTATGAGAGAGGAAAATATGGTTGTAGAAATTTTCATGTTACTAAAACACCTCTCTATGTGCTGAAATTTTTGAAGCTACACTTGTTTTATCTTCCTATGCTTGTTACTTTGCTCTTCATGAACTTGTTTATTTACAAGATTCCTATGCATAGGAAGCATGTTAGACTTAAATGTGTTTTGAATTTGCCTCTTGATGCTCTCTTTTGCTTCACATACTATCTCTTGCGAGTGCATCATTAAAACTGTTGAGCCCATCTTAATGGCTAAAAAGAAAGAACTTCTTGGGAGATAACCCATGTGTTATTTTGCTACAGTACTTTGTTTTATATTTGTGTCTTGGAAGTTGTTTACTACTGTAGCAACCTCTCCTTATCTTAGTTTTGTGTTTTGTTGTGCCAAGTAAAGTCTTTGATAGTAAAGTAAGTACTAGATTTGGATTACTGCGCAGTTCCAGATTTCTTTGCTGTCACGAATCTGAGCCCACTGCCCTGCAGGAAGCTCAGAAAATTATGCCAATTTACGTGCATGATCCTCAGATATGTACGCAACTTTCATTCAATTTGAGCATTTTCATTTGAGCAAGTCTGGTGGCCTAATAAAATCCATCTTTACGGACTGTTCTGTTTTGACAGATTCTGCCTTTTATTTCGCATTGCCTCTTTTGCTATGTTGGATGAATTTCTTTGATCCATTAATGTCCAGTAGCTTTATGCAATGTCCAGAAGTGTTAAGAATGATTGTGTCACCTCTGAACATGTTAATTTTTATTGTCCACTAACCCTCTAATGAGTTGTTTCGAGTTTGGTGTGGAGGAAGTTTTCAAGGGTCAAGAGAGGAGGATGATATACTATGATCAAGGAGAGTGAAAGCTCTAAGCTTGGGGATGCACCCGGTGGTTCACCCCTGCATATATCAAGAAGACTCAAGCGTCTAAGCTTGGGGATTCCCAAGGCATCCCCTTCTTCATCGACAACATTATCAGGTTCCTCCCCTGAAACTATATTTTTATTCCATCACATCTTATGTGCTTTTTCTTGGAGCGTCTGTTTGTTTGCTTTTGTTTTTGTTTTTGTTTGAATAAATTGGATTACATAATGCTTGTGTGGGAGAGAGACACGCTCCGCTGGTTCGTATGAACACATTTGTTCTTAGCTCATAATATTCATGGCGAAGTTTGCTCTTCGTTAAATTGTTATATGGTTGGAATTGGAAAATGATACATGTAGTAATTTGCTATAATGTCTTGGGTAATGTGATACTTGGCAATTGTTGTGCTCATGTTTAAGCTCTTGCATCATATGCTTTGCACCCATTAGTGAAGAAATACATAGAGCATGCTAAAATTTGGTTTGCATAATTGGTCTCTCTAAAGTCTAGATAATTTCTAGTATTGAGTTTGAACAACAAGGAAGACGGTGTAGAGTCTTATAATGTTTTCAATATGTCTTTTATGTGAGTTTTGCTGCACCGGTTCATCCTTGTGTTTGTTTCAAACAACCTTGCTAGCCTAAGCCTTGTATCGAGAGGGAATACTTCTCATGCATCCAAAATACTTGAGCCAACCACTATGCCATTTGTGTCCACCACACCTACCTACTACATGGTAATTCCCGCCATTCCAAAGTAAATTGCTTGAGTGCTACCTTTAAACAATTCAAAATTTATTACCTCTTATTTGTGTCAATGTTTTATAGCTCATGAGGAAGTATGTGGTGTTTATCTTTCAATCTTGTTGGGCAACTTTCACCAATGGACTAGTGGCTTCATCCGCTTATCCAATAATTTTGCAAAAAGAGCTGGCAATGGGATTCCCGAGTCCCAAATTAACAAACTAAAAATAGACACTCCTCCATGGTATGTGATTGTTGGACGGCACCCGAAGGATTCGGTTAGCCATGGCTTGTGTAAGCAAAGGTTGGGAGGAGTGTCATCATAATAAAACTAAAATAAAAAGGTACTCCTTCATGGTATGAGATTGTTAGCAGGCACCCGAGGATTCGGTTAGCCATGGTTTGTGAAAGAAAGGTTGGAAGGAGTGCCATCCAAAAATAAAATAAAATGGGAGCCGCTCTTTGAAGGTTTGTCCGGCAAGGGGGTTAGAGTACCCGCTACCATTCGTTGACAACAACATACACCTCTCAAAACTTTATTTTTATGCTCTCTTTATGTTTTCAAAATCAAAGCTCTAGCACAAATATAGCAATCGATGCTTTTCCTCTATGAAGGACCATTCTTTTACTTTCAATGTTGAGTCAGTTCACCTATTTCTCTCCACCTCAAGAAGCAAACACTTGTGTGAACTGTGCATTGATTCCTACATACTTGCTTATTGCACTTATTATATTACTCTATGTTGACAATATCCATGAGATATACATGTTACAAGTTGAAAGCAACCGCTGAAACTTAATCTTCTTTTGTGTTGCTTCAATACCTTTACTTTGAATTATTGCTTTATGAGTTAACTCTTATGCAAGACTTATTGATGCTTGTCTTGAAGTGCTATTCATGAAAAGTCTTTGCTTTATGATTCACTTGTTTACTCATGTCATACACATTGTTTTGATCGCTGCATTCACTACATATGCTTTACAAATAGTATGATCAAGTTTATGATGGCATGTCACTCCAGAAATTATCTTTGTTATCGTTTTACCCGCTCGGGACGAGCGGAACTAAGCTTGGGGATGCTGATACGTCTCCAACGTATCGATAATTTCTTGTGTTCCATGCCACATTATTGATGTTATCTACATGTTATATGCACACTTTATGTCATATTCGTGCATTTTCCGGAACTAACCTATTAACAAGATGCCGAAGTGCCGGTTCTTGTTTTCTGCTGTTTTTGGTTTCGGAAATCCTAGTAACGAAATATTCTCGGAATCGGACGAAATCAACGCCCGGGTTCCTATTTTACCCGGAAGCATCCGAACACACGAGAACCGCCGGAGAAGGGAGGCAGGGCCACCAAACCCTACGCCGGCGCGGCCAAGGGGGGCGCCGCCCTAGGGTGTGGGCCCCCTTCGACCTTCCTGCGCCGCCTCTCCGCCTATATAAAGCCCCCGGATCGGAAAACCCGAGACCAATTGACGAAACCCACGGAAACCTGCCGAGCCGCCGCCATCGCGAAGCCAAGATCCGGGGGACAGGATCTCTGTTCCGGCACCCTGCCGGAGCGGGGAAGTGCCCCGGAAGGCTTCTCCATCGACACCGCTGCCATCTCCACCGCCATCTCCATCACCGCTGCTGCTCCCATGAGGAGGGAGTAGTTCTCCATCGAGGCTCGGGGCTGTACCGGTAGCTATGTGGTTCATCTCTCTCCTATGTAGTTCAATACAATAATCTCATGAGCTGCCTTACATGATTGAGATTCATATGATGATGCTTGTAATCTAGATGTCATTATGCTAGTCAAGTGAGTTTTACCTATGTGATCTCCGGAGACTCCTAGTCCCACGTGTGTAAAGGTGACAAGTGTGTGCACCGTGTGGGTCTCTTAGGCCATATTTCACGAGAATACTTACTCAGTTGAATGGCATAGTGAGGTGCTTATTTATATCTCTTTATGATTGCAGTATGTTTGTATCACAATTTATCTATGTGCTACTCTAGTGATTTGTTATTAAAGTAGTTTATTCCTCCTGCATGTGTGCAAAGGTGACGAGTGCGTGCACCGTGTTAGTACTTGGTTTATGCTATGATCATGATCTCTTGTAGATTATGGAGTTAACTATTGCTATGATATATTGATGTGATCTATTCCTCCTACATATGCATGAAGGTGACGAGTGTGCATGCTATGCTAGTACTTGGTTTAGTCTCGTTGATCTATCTTACACTTAAGGTTACTTAAACATGAGCATTATTGTGGAGCTTGTTAACTCCGGCATTGAGGGTTCGTGTAATCCTACGCAATGTGTTCATCATCCAACAAAAGTGTAGAGTATGCATTTATCTGTTCTGTTATGTGATCGATGTTGAGAGTGTCCACTAGTGAAAGTCTAATCCCTAGGCCTTGTTCCTAAATACTGTTGAGTTACTACTGCTTGTTTACTGTTTTACTGCGTTACTACTGCTGCAATACCACCACCATCAACTACACGCCAAGCACTTTTCTGGCACCATTGCTACTGCTCATACTTATTTATACCACCTGTATTTCACTATCTCTTCGCCGAACTAGTGCACCTATTAGGTGTGTTGGGGACACAAGAGACTTCTTGCTTTGTGGTTGCGGGGTTGCATGAGAGGGATATCTTTGACCTCTTCCTCCCTGAGTTCGATAAACCTTGGGTATCCACTTAAGGGAAACTTGCTGCTGTTCTACAAACCTCTGCTCTTGGAGGCCCAACACTGTCTACAGGAAAGGAGGGGGAACGTAGACATCAAGCATCTGTTTCATTTGGATGTGTTGTATAAACAAAAACCTGGGGTGAAGGAGTACTTGGATGAACATCATGGTAGGGTGTGGTCAAGAAGCCAATTCAATGAAATTTGCAAGGTAGACTATGTAACAAGTAACCTTGCGGAGAGTTTCAATTCAAAGGTCAAGTCATTGAAAGGGCTTATGCTTTGTGGCAAATATTTGATAAGATTAGGCGAGATGATCATGATAAAGATCGATCTGCGTCAAAGAATTGCATCCACAAATTATGTTGGCCATCTCATGCTCCCGTCTTTGATTAAGTCTTTGCATGCCAGGGCAAAACAATTGAGGATGCAGTGCGTCAGAAAAGGAATGGAGGCTGAGGTAACCTACACTGACAAAGAAAACAGGCAGTGGAGGTATCCAGTGAGTTTGGTTGATAGGAAATGCCATTGTAGGGGATGGCAGATCCGTGGGATACCCTGCATACACGCATTGTTTTTCATGAGTGTTATAGGGGGTGAAGAGGGTGAAGTTGATCAGTATGTGTCAGAGTACTTCTCTGTTGCCAAATTTAGGGCTGCATATGCTATGAATGTTCCTACCTTGTTGGGAAAAGACCAATGGATGAAAGTCGATCCAGGCTTCAAACTGTACTCTCCAGTATTGACTAGACCGGCAGGTAGGCCGAGGAAGAATAGGATCAGAGCTAGTGCGGAGGGTGGTGCACCGATTCGAAAACGTAAGTGCAAACGTTGTGGAATCCCTGGACACATTGCTAGGCTTTGTAAAAATGGAGTTGACCCAGCTTTTGGAATGGAAGATCAGGCGGGAGCGAGAAAATGCGAGAGGAGAATGAAGCAGCAATTCAACTTGAGATTGAAGCAGACAGTTCAACATGATGTGATTGAAGCGAGCAAATGCGAGAGGAGATTGAAGCGAGCAGTTCAACATGAGGAGATTGAAGCGAGCAAATGCGAGAGGAGATTGAAGCAGCAGTTCAACATGAGGAGATTGAACCGATGGATCGAGAGCGGGGGGAACAGATGGATGTAGAGCTGCTTGAACCATTGGATGGAGAGCAGAGGGAAAAGATGGATATAGAATGGCTTCAACCGATGAGTCTAGAGGAGATGGAACAGTATAGTCGAGAATGCCACGAAAGTGGTAAGGCCATGATACAAGCTAACTTCGAAGAGTGCATGGCAGAAGAAAAAGCACAAGCTTTGCGAAGAAGAAGAACAAGAAAGAGGGCAAAAGGAAGGTAGACACCGGTAATATCCCCGTTAGGGTTACCCGGAGTAAGGTGGTGGCCCCGCGAGTCACACCAGGAGCAAGAGAAAGATTTTATTCTGAACAACTAATTTGAATTTGTATAAACAATTTGTATTGGGGTTCCCTTTGTATTGGCGATCCCTTTGTGTTGAACAATTTGTATTGGGGATGCCTTTGTGTTGAACAATTTGAATTTGTATGAACAATTTGTATTGTGGTTCCCTTTGTATTGGGGATCCCTTTGTGTTGAACAATTTGAATTTGTATGAACAATTTGTATGCCACATTTAAGCCACATTTATCATTTTAGGGTTTTAGGGTTTTAGGGTTTTAGGGTTTTAGGGTTCAATTCAAAATAATTCAAAACATGGTGGAACCTTCCCATGGAGCCTTATTATGTTACCTACAACCTAGAGAAATAATAATGGAAAAGGAAATATAGAGATATGAAGTTTTTATGCCAAAAGCTTCAAAACCACTTCCTAGTCCATGAGCTACTAGATATGAAGATGCAGGGCTTTCTGCTCAATACACCTCCCAAATACCCACTATGCTTACAAACTTTGTCCAAATGAGTCCAAATTCGTCACACTTGTGTATCTTTGAGTTGCAAACAATATCTAGTCGGCCAAAATGTAATATATTGTTCAAATAACACAATTTTACAATTTTTATGCCAAAAGCTTCAATTTCCCTTAGTCCGTTTATTATTTGGGTGCCCCTGTTTTACTTAGTGTTACTCAGTTTTCCCCTCCGGGCCCACTTGTTTTACTCGGTCATACTCAGTTTTGCCCTTCCGATAAACATTTCCTCACTTTTCCCCCTCTTAGTTCTACTCGGTTTTCCTAACTTGTACTCACCGGCTGATCTCCGATTGGTCGAGATGTATGTCACACGGATCTTGGTTAGTTGAAAGCTCAACGAACGCTTGCACCGTTCGATCATTTATGATCGGACGGCCCGTATCTCTCTCTCTACCACGATGGACGCATACGGAGACAAGAGCAGAGCACATACCTACCAACCCTGGCAGTCGCATATTCCAGTCGCATCCTCCTCTCTCGTATTTCCTCTCTTACTACGGCGGTCGCGGCGGCGCGGATCTAACCGTGCGTGCGGCGGCGTGCGGCGGCGCGGATCTAACCGTGCGTGCGGCGGCGCGGATCTAACCGTGCGTGCGGCGGCGCGGATCTAACCGTGCGTGCGGCGGCGCGGATCTAACCGTGCGTGCGGCGGCGTGCGGCGGCGCGGATCTAACCGTGCGTGCGTCGGCGTGCGGCGGCGCGGATCTAACCGTGCGTGCGGCGGCGTGCATCTAACCGTGCGTGCGCCGTGGATCTAAGAGTGCCGGTGAGGATCTAACCGTCAGAAATAGTTGAAATGTCTCTCTCTGTCTCACTTTCAATTCTATTCTCAGATCTGTTGAATGATGAAGAACACCAAGACGGCGGCCGTGCCGACAGTGGTCATCGATGCCACGAACATTGAAGCCATCGCCTACAACATCGCTTCGACGGCGCAGACCCAGCCTTCAATGTCGGAGCCTGTTGATGTCTCACTTCCGGTGCCGAGAGTGCGAATCGATGCCAAGACGATTGAAGCCATCGTCTACAACCGCGCTGCAAAGCCGCCGATCCAGCCCTCCGCAGATCCGTCGCCGATGAAGAACACCAAGACAGCGGCGGTTCCGACACCTGGTCATCGATGCCACGAACATTGAAGCCATCGCCGATAACATCGCTTCAACGTTTGATGGCGCGGATGACCACCCCTCAGCCGCCCGTCGTCCCGGCCTTTCTTGCCCATCGCTGCGCGACCGTGTTCGACGCCGCAAATTGGGATAAATTATTATAAATTTGTATTTTTCAATTTCCAAATGGGATAAAATTGTTCGAACTACTACCTCCGTCTCAAAAAAAGCTTCTTCACGTTCTTGATGTGTCCATGTACATCCGTATGTATGATTTGAATTCTATCCCAACTTGATTGGGAAGATATTGATATGTATTTGATCCGGAGGCTGGTACATGCTTTCACTTTTGGGATCCCTTGCTAAAATTATCGTGCACATTACTTAGCACAAGTAGGAAATTGTACACCGAAATACGAGTGCTTAGAGCCACAACAAAATACGAGTGGTTAGAGCCATCTACTCGAATAACAATTCTATACTAAATCGTCTACCGGAACCACATAACCGCTAGGACAGGGATGACACCTAATAAAACTGCACGAGATGAATCTACTTTTCTCCTCTCCCATCACTTTTAGTTCATGTTCTAGATTTTCTACCACTTGATCAAATACGGCAAGATCTGTCTCAACTCTCAACTTCTCCTTGCGAATAAGCTCTGAATTCTTCTTTTCTTCATCCACAATACGCTTCAGCTCGAATATCATTAGGTTTTTACGGGCCAATTCATCACCTAAATTGGCCACCTTCTCCTCCAAATCCATCCTCTCGGCTACACCACTCGGGTTGATTCATCTTGGTATGCAATGTACCATGGATCATCGGCTTGCCCGGCTAACCGTAACAATAATGGAAAAAAGAACAACTGAAATCACCCCAACGAGGCCATGGCGGAACTTCAAATTCACCCCAAATTTAACGGTAGTACGAGAGCTGAAGCTATATACCTGCACTTCCGACGAGGTAGGAGAAGTAGAACGTGGCCACGACATGATCGAATCCCCACCCTCGCCGGTGTACCCGCTACGACGAGACATTGAGGACTATTTCGTACTCGCAAACTCCAATAAATTACGGGAACCGAATCGATTAGGGGGCGGGGGAGGCAGAAGCGGAGGTCTACCAATTGGTGCGCGGAACAAATCCCGGTCGTCGTGGGCGGCGGGTCTGCTTGCGGCGGACTTTCCTGCGGTGGGTACAATGCGTGCGGACGAAACAAGTGCTTGGAGCCGTGGTTGACGTGCAGCGCCGCAGTTCGCCGACGCCGCCGGGGGACGAGCCGGCGGCGCGACGAGGCGCCGGCGCGCCGCCGGCGATGGCTGCTCCGTCCGACGGTGGGGAACGAGCTGCCGGCGGTTCTCCGGTCTAGCTTAAGAATAATTAATTAGCGAACTTGTTGCTTCTCTCTATGATATTCTCTAAAGACATATATCAGAGCGGCAAGATATGATTTTTTCTCTCTAAATAAATAGACGACCCCACTGGTCATTGGCTGCGGCAGCCCACAGAGCGGCAATATATGAGTTTCTCTAAATAAATAGACGACCCCATCGGTCATTGGCTGCGGCAGCCCACGGAGCGGCAATATATGTCTTTTCCTGAAAAATAGACGACCCCACTGGTCATTGGCTGCGGAGGCCCCACGGAGCGGCAATATATGAGTTTCTCTAAATAAATAGACGACCCCACTGGTCATTGGCTGCGGCAGCCCCACAGAGCGGCAATATATGTCTTTTCCTGAAAAATAGACGACCCCACTGGTCATTGGCTGCGGAGGCCCCACAGAGCGGCAATATATGAGTTTCCCTAAATAAATAGACGACCCCACTGGTCATTGGCTGCGGCAGCCCCACGGAGCGGCAATATATGTCTTTTACTCGAAAAATATACGACCCCACCGGTCATTGGCTGCGGCAGCCCTATAGAGCGGCCCCATTTGTCATTGGCAGCACCGCGTATAAAATCATGAAATAAAACGGCCCACACGTCGGCGATAGATGGATGGCTGCTCCGACGTGTCTCCCGACCCTACCCGTCGGCACGAGACGGTCGGGGAGGAGCTGCCCCTGTGCGGCCCCACCCGGTCGGACTAACGGTCAAGGCCTCTGACCTGACGGCTACCGGCCGTTCCAGCACTTGTGCGTGTTTCAAACTAGAGGAGGGGAAAACTGAGGAAAAACTAAGGGACTGGGGAAAACTGAGTACAACTAACGAACCAGGGGCACGAAACTAGAAATCCCTAAGATAAATGGCATGTTGGGTGAACAAATTACAGTTGGGCAATTGACAAATAGAGAGGGCATAACAATGCACATACATATCACGATGACTACTATGAGATTTAATCAGGGCATTACGACAAAGTACATAGACCGCTATCCAGCATGCATCTATGCCTAAAAAGTCCACCTTCAGGTTAGCATCCGCACCCCTTCCAGTATTAAGTTGCAAACAACAGACGATTGTATTAAGTATGGCGCGTAATGTAATCAACACAAATATCCTTAGATAAAGCATTGATGTTTTATCCCTAGTGGCAACAGCACATCCACAACCTTAGAACTTTCTGTCACTGTCCCGCATTCAATGGAGGCATGAACCCACTATCGAGCATAAATACTCCCTCTTGGAGTTACAAGTATCAACTTGGCCAGAGCCTCTACTAGCAACGGAGAGCATGCAAGAACATAAACAACACATATTTGATAGATTGATAATCAACTTGACATAGTATTCCATATTCATCGGATCCCAACAAACAAAACATGTAGCATTACAAATAGATGATCTTGATCATGTTAGGCAGCTCACAAGATCTAACATGATAGCACAATGAGGAGAAGACAACCATCTAGCTACTGCTATGGACCCATAGTCCGAGGTGAACTACTCACACATCAATCCGGAGGCGATCATGGTGATGAAGAGTCCTCTGGGAGATGATTCCCCTCTCCGGCAGGGTGCCGGAGGCGATCTCCTGAATCCCCCGAGATGGGATTGGCGGCGGCGGCGTCTCTGGAAGGTATTCCCTATCGTGGCTCTCGGTACAGGGGTTTTCGCGACGAAGGCTATAAGTAGGCGGAAGGGCAGAGTCGGAGGGCTGACGAGGGGCCCACACCATAGGGCGTCGCAGGCCCCCCTCTGGCCGCGCGGCCCTATGGTGGCGGCGCCTCGTCTCCCCACTTCGTATCCCCTTCGGTCTTCTGGAAGCTCCGTGGAAAAATAAGATCCTGGGCGTTGATTTCGTCCAATTCCGAGAATATTTCCTTTGTAGGATTTCTGAAACCAAAAACAGCAGAAAACAACAACTGGCTCTTCGGCATCTCGTTAATAGGTTAGTGTCGGAAAATGCATAATGATGACATAAAGTGTGTATAAAACATGTGAGTATCATCATAAAAGTAGCATGGAACATAAGAAATTATAGATACGTTTGAGACGTATCAAGCATCCCCAAGCTTAGTTCCTACTCGCCCTCGAGTAGGTAAACGATAACAAAGATAATTTCTGAAGTGACATGCTATCATAATCTTGATCAATACTATTGTAAAGCATATGAGATGAATGCAGTGATTCGAAGCAATGGTAAAGACAATGATTAAACAACTGAATCATATTTACCTATATTACTCAAAGTTAAATCATGATTGATGTTATCGGCCCCTCAACAATCATTGTCAAGTCGAGGAGGATTTGGTTGTTCATGTTTTGTGAAGGATTACTAGTTAACCAAACAAATTAACATTCGGTTGGTAAACTCTATGCAAGACCATTGAAATGTATGTTTGTGGGGTACACTGGTAAGCAAAAAGGTTATACATTTTGGTGTCCATCTGAAAGGAGAATGCTTGTTAGTGTGGATGCGGATTTTAGAGAGAATGAACCATTTTATGGAGGATCAACTAGCTTAATCGTTCTGTTTCATGATTTATTTACTAATGATGCCTCTGATATATATTATGAGACAGAGGAATAAGACGACGTGGGCTTAGCCCAGTGGTTGGAGTCGCAGTGGCGCACCCCAACGACCGGAGTTCGATTCATGTCAGAGATGAATTTCGGAATTGTCACGCCAAGTCCCGTTTCTACTATATCAAAAAGTGTCTAGTTCCTCCTATACATGGTTTCATTTTTATTTTTTTGATACAGAGGAATAAAAAAAAGGGAAAATATGATTTGGTTGTAAACGAAAAAAGATGATGTATCGAGAAAGGTGATATTTGGAGCAATAGCGGCTAAAGATGAAAGTGTCTAGGGAATAGGATAAGGACAAGGACAAGTACAAGAAGGACAACAAGATACAACAAATAAATCACTACGGTGGCCAAGACCAAATGAGAAACACTACCCTCAAGTGTATACACGAATGCACCCGACTGAGGAGAGGGTGAAACTACTCCATTGGAATGTGATCCTGAAGCCCAAGAACAATCTGACATGCATTCTCCAACATCATACCAGACTCCATTGTCATCCTCAAGCGATGGTAATACCCCTCCAAGATATGACTTAGATGTCTCCATTGCACATTAAAAACTGCCACTGCGCGTCTCCTATATCTGTAAGAACCGAACCATCGCTGGCCGCCACCCACATCCAGCCGCCACCGTGTCGATCTCTGGCCATCGGCAAAATCCACCTTCTTCTGCCCAAGGAACAGGATCGCGGTGGCCACAATCTTCTGCATCCCTGATCTCCATGCATTCCCGCGAGTACTTATACTATTGTTGCTTGAGCAAGGTGTTTTGTGTTCATTAAGAACAAAAAACTAATACATTTTTGCCTGCAAATAAAACTAGAAATTAGCTGCCATATACATTCTAAACTTCATCTATAATTTGATTTCAGGTACAACTTCACCAAGTACTTAAAGGAAGAGAAATTGATACATTTGAAGGGGACAATGACGATCAGCTAAACGTTCTGCATGTAATTGATCTTGCCTTAGACCTTTATAATTAGTTCCTTCAGAAGTTGCTTGGGAAAACAATGTTGATTGCTTTGGTCGTAGCTGCACAGACTGAACTATGAAAATTGGGACCGGCTGCTTCCCAGACATTATTGTTGTTAAAAAGTGTTGACGATAATGGTTTGCTTATGATGGTTTGTCCCAAGGAGTGGCGCAAAAGGCCTTTTAAATTTGTTTGTCTGGAAGATAGTGTTAGATGACAAAGCATCACCGAAACAAGAATAACTAATTATAGCTTCATCATCTGTCCGAAAGAAATTAGCTATCTAGCAATCCTCCTTATTTATTTGTATGGCATAAAAAGATCTTCTAACTACTTGTTTTTAAGAACCCCAACAATACAAATAAGGAAATAAAACATCCATATGCATCATTTCGATGAAGAGGCTAGGGCACGCCCCCATTTTGAGAAAAAAAGAACTCCAACAGTGTTTGCGCGTTATTGTCTTCCAACTACTTCCTGCGCTCGTGGCTGACATGGTTATTTCTATCAACTCGCAAGGAAGGTACATGCTGATGTCCTTCATACCATTGCTCGAAAAATTTATACACATCTGCGGGCTTTAATCATGCTTCACTCATATGACTTATCACAATTTTATCAAACTCTATCATACAGCATCGTGCCCGCAATATGTGTCTTTTATCTGGACTTGCCAGATAATGATTGTGCTCCAAAACAACCTTATGCACCCTCCAAACGCCATCACGAGCAATACTAAGCTGAATGTGGACATCACAACCAATCCTTGTTATAGCATTGTGTTTCATTGTTTACAACTTTAGGAACAATTATTGATTCAGAATTGGTATCATGCACATGCGTTCAAAGATATGTATAAACCGAATCACACCAACTAAACCATAATTTTGTTGCACAAAATAACAAATGGATAAGTTTTGTACCTTTGAAGGGAATGTTGTTGTACCTGAACTTGTTAACATGAAAACAACAAAGGCCGATCCATGGATTATCAGGGTGGACGTGGAAGTAGAGATAGCTTATTTTTTGCATCGCCTTGTTTTTTTTAGATAAAAGGCAACAACGTGCCCGACTTTAAATTAATAAAGCCCTCAGGTTCAACAAGGTTTACAGTGCTGCGGCATACAGCTTAGCCAAAAGGATCGACAAACTAGAGGAAGAACAAGGGTAACTAGACGAAACACGAAGTAGCAGGGGCATGCTCCAGGGACAAGATAGACTAAGTCTTCACTGGCTTGGTTGTCCTGGTCTCACGGCGGCGTATAGCTCCCTCAGCTTGTTCTCCACCCACCGGAGGCCCTCCCTGTCGCTTGACTTTGCCTTGCCGCTCCATAGCTGTATAAAGAGAGCAGTTTTGAAAATCACGTTAGCGGGATAGTTAATCACTTTCTTTTCAATAGTGAGTTTATTACGAATGTTCCACAGGGCCCAAGATTGGGCGAGAAAGAGAAACCACAAAAGCCTACGGGCCCTTCCCGCAAGGTTGGAAAGAATAGCATGGAACTGTGGGAAGTTTCCAGGGTTCCAGTTACAGTCGAGGATCTCACGGATTGCACTCCAGGCGAATTTTGCAATAGAGCAAGCGAAGAAAATATGGCCCGCATCTTCCATTTGGCCACAAAGGGCGCAGTTACCCGAGGCGGGGCCGTGGCGCGTCGCGATTTGCTTGCTGGAGGGTAGTCTGTCGAGGATAAGCTGCCAAGCAAAAATTTTAATCTTCAGAGGAACTTTGGCTGACCAGACGTCCTTGTGGAAAGCAACCGAAGCCCCTTGCGATAGTTTGGCATACAAAGATTGTACGGAGAACTTGCCCGAAGGTTCTAAATGCCAAGATACTTCGTCTTTGTCACTCGAAAGGGAGAAGGGATCAATGAGCCTCCCCAGATCGCTCCATTGCCGCCGTCCTTCCAGATTGAGTGAGCGGCGGAAGGTGATATTGATGTCCCCGGCATCTAGGGCCGCAGCCACCGTGAGGTTTGGGTTAGAGCAGATGTTGAAGAGGTCTGGGAACAGCTCTTTGATGGGTTGGTTACTGCACCACCGGTCAGACCAAAACAAAGTGCGACGTCCATCCCCAATGACGTGTTTCGCACCCAGCTTGAAGAAGTGCTTAATTTTGTGTAAGCTTTTCCAAAATTGCGAGCCCCCGTGTCCGGTGCCCTCGAACAAGTTATCGGCGTCGCGGTATTTGGCCCTGATAATCGTCGCCCAGATAGAAGCCTCATCTTGATACAGCTTCCAAATCCACTTGGACAGCAGAGCAATGTTCATCTTTTTTGAGTTAAGCAAGCCTAAGCCTCCCGCGGATTTCGGCCGGCAAACCGAGGGCCAGTTGACCATATGGTATTTACGCTTGTTGCCCGCTCCTTCCCAGAAGAACTTGGAGCGGTGCGAGTCGAATCTAGCATGAATCCCATCATGTAGAAGGAATAGACCCATGGCAAAAATGGGAATACTATCAAGACACGCGTTGGACAGGATCGGGCGACCCCCGGAGGTGAGAAGTTTGCTGAGCCACGGTTCAATCCTGCCGGCCAGCTTGCGGACCAAGAACAACCATTGTTCCAGCCGGAGCTTCCTGTCCGAGATAGGGAGCCCAAGATACATGAAAGGGAAGGCGCCGCATTTACAGTTGAGCTTATTCGCGACTCTTTGCTGTTCCTCCAAAGGCTGGCCCATTACAATGACTTCACTCTTATGATAGTTGATTTTCAAGCCGGACATGTCTTCGAAGCACATAAGCAAGAATTTGAGGTTGGCTATGTTGTCTTCCGTGTTTTGGATAAGGATGAGCGTATCATCCGCATACTGGAGGTGTGAAATCCCGCCAGGGATCAGGTGGGGTACCACACCCTGAAGGTGGCCTGCTGCCCCCGCGGCAGAGAGGATACCTGACAGTGCCTCGCCGATGAAGTTAAACAGGAGAGGAGATAACGGGTCCCCTTGGCGCACCCCTATCTTGTTCCTGAAGTACGGGCCAATCACACCGTTGATTGAAATGGCCGTCTGCCCGCCGGAAACAATGCTGAAGCACTCTGTGTATATAGGCTTCTTCAAAGCCTTTGCACCGAAGCACTTCGGCCAGGAACTCCCAGTTAACCCGGTCGTAAGCCTTCTCGAAGTCGATCTTAAGGAGAACCCCTCCTAATTTCTTAGAGCGCAACTCATGCACAATCTCAAGGAGTGCGAGAGGGCCTTCCAACAAGTTCCTTCCTTTGATGAAGGCCGTCTGATTCATACTGATGGTTTTTTGCGCAATGGGGTCTAGACGAAACGCAAACGCCTTAGACACGATTTTGAAGATCACGTTAATGAGGGCGATTGGGCGAAACTGGGCGACATTGTCCGCCCCTGGGACTTTGGGGATCAAAGTGAGGATGGCGAAGTTAAGGCGAGAGATGTCTATGCGTCCCAGCATAAAATCATTGAGAATGTGGAGACCCCCCGTTTAACATTGGGCCAGAAACGTTTGAAAAACAGAACAGGGAAACCGTCGGGGCCGGGGCCGTGTCGGATTTCATCTCCCGGACGATGAGATCAAGCTCCTCCTCGAGAGAAAGTCAGCATCAGCTGGTTGTTGTCCTCGATCGAAACTTGGGCGTTTGGCGCCCAAGTCCTTGGGGATAGGGTACAGGATCGGCTCCCCTCCGATCCGAGCAGGACACGGTAAAAGTCATAAATGGCAGCTTGAATCTTCCTGGGGTCATTCGTGATTTCGTTCCCAAGATTAAGCGAAGAGATCGAGCACTTTCGTCTCCGTCCATTGGCCACCGCATGAAAGTAGGCCGTGTTGGCATCCCCACGGAGTGCCCATTTGATCCTTCCTCTTTGGCGCCAATATTCTTCCTCCGCACTCACGATTTGGAGGAGTTGATCTTCAAGATAGTATCTAAGCGCCCAATCATCCTCATCCAGCCCACTGGAATCGGCTTGCACATCCAGCTGCATGATTTGGGCCATCAGGATTTCTTTCTCCCTTTTGCTGGCCATGCCCAAGTTGCGAGCCCAACCTCGAAGATGTTGGCGAAGGCTACCAGACATGAACTGCCACCAGTCAATGATATCCCGGCCTCCCACTTTGGCCGAGAGATTGTTCCAGACGTTGTGGAGCATGGGCAGGAAGTCCTGGCGTTCGAACCATCCCGATTCGAAGAAGAAGCGATTACTTTGCTCCGGCCGCCCTTCGCCGGAGTCAAAGATGAGTGGGGTGTGATCAGATCCCAGGCTCGTTTCCGCAGAGAGAGAGCACGAGAGGAAAAAACCTTCCAAAGACGGAGAGATGAAAACACGATCGAGGACCGAACGAACTGGGTTGAGCTGGCGGTTCGTCCAGGTGAACCGAGCCCCGGAGCGCGGAATTTCCCGAAGAGCCCAGGCAGCAATGTGCTCGTTAAAAAGATCAATGAGTCTCCAGTTCAGACGATCGTTGTTCTTGTCGCATGCTGCCCTGATAAGGTTAAAGTCTCCGCCCATGAGGAGGGGGGTGTTGGTTCTGGCCACCTTGGTCGAAATTTCTTCAAGGAAGACCCCGGATCGCCCATGATCCGCAGGTCCGTAAATCCCAATGATCGTCACGATGCGCTTGTTCCCCCGATTGAGGATGGAGGTGCTAAGGTAGAATTGACCCATATCCACCACTCCAACCTCAAAGCTACTGTCGCGGACTCCCATGAGCATACCCCCGGAATGCCCATTAGCCGGGAGCCAGCACCAGAAGAACTTGTCTCCCACTTCCAGGCTGCGGAGTTCCAAGTCTGTGAAGTCTTGCTTGATGGTTTCCTGGAGAATCACTATGTCAATCTTGTGCTCATGGAGGTAATCCTTCAGGAGAGTCCGTCGCCCCCTACGACCGAACCCCCGGATATTCCAAAATAGGCATCTCATTTGGAAACCCTCCCTAGAGCCCGTGCTTGGCGGGTTAGCGGTCTTGGTCCCACGGGGTATTGTTTCTTCGTCACCTTCCTCTTCTTGGCTGGTTTGTCCTTGGGATCAACGAAGGAGTTATCCTCCCCAATTTGTGCCACGAGACCCTTCTTGTGGCACACAGGGGTCCTGTTCTGTCGTGGCCGCCGCCTGGGCCTTTGCCGCCTCAATCTCCGCGTTGTGCCTTGCCGCTGCCAGATCAGCTTGAGCAAGCTCCCTAGCTTGTATCAAGGAGATAATTTTCTCGGGAGGGCCCAGAGAGGAGGAAGGGAAAAAAACACAGCAATCGTGCGCCACCGAGAGCAATTTATCAATAGGAACGGATTGGAAAGCAGTAAAGTTAGATGCGTCGGCGTTACCTGGGTTGGCAGAGGGCGAAGCGTTTTTGACAGCGGCGTGGCGGATGGCTCTGGCCAGCACAGGCTCGTCCGCCACCCCCGCACTCCTTGCGCTCTTCCTTAGTGCTTCAGCGGTGGAAATCTTGGTACGGGGCGCACGGGCCACCGACGCCCCCAGCGCCGGAATGGGAGATTCTTCCAGAAGAGCTTGCGGAGTTGCTGAGACGTCCTTGATGGCAGGAGCCTGGTGCAGCGAAGTCTTTGTCACGTCCGTCCCGGAGACGTCGATTTCCTCAGCGAAGAGTTGTGACCCAGCGGCTTCCGACGCATGAGCTTCCTAGATGGACGGTCATGGTTGCTTTTGCTGCGTCTTTCACCGGCCCGAAGAGCGGAGGCCGTGGATTCCCCGAAGCCGGGCTGTGCCAACCTATCTCTTTTTTTTCCTCGACCCCCAAGGCCAGGGCCTTCCCCGGCGTGAGATAGGATTGTCCCTCCTCCGTTTCTTCAGACAGAGAGGTAGAAAGCTGTATTTGTTCCAAGTCTGAATGTCGTGGGGACGAGGCAGGCGGGGAAACCTGCAACTTGATAGCCGGGCAAGTTGAGTGAAAAGAAAGGATCTGGTTGTGCGGCGGTGAATATCTCTTCACCGTTATGTACTACGCTGCTGCCAGCAACATTAGCATGCTTCCAAACTTCCCAGATCTTAACACCATTGATCAGCTCATGATCGGTGGACGGCGGCGCTACAGCTTCTGCGGAGGCAGCGGTGTCTTCCATGACTTTCTCGTCTCAACACTAGCACGCAACGACAATTAGCATCTGGATGGTTGCCTAAATGTTCGGCCTTGATAAGAAACATATATCTTCCCTTGTACTTACTCCGTCCCATGAAAAGGAAGGATACTGGAGTATTACTTACTCAACGACTTACATAATGATATCCATAACCATAAGAGACATTATTCTACTGGCACTACCTACCTCTACAACTCACCCAAGATTTTTAAGTATCAAGGATCATACCTAAGGATCAACCATGCCTGAATTTTCAGCTGGTTGTCGAGGAAGTATAAGAGCTCAAGCCATAATTACTAGTTGTTGACATGATGCACTTGAACCAACTTCAGTGCTTTTGTTTAGCACATGAAGATGAAGTGGGTATGCAATCAACTTAACGGACTTGTGTCTCCAAATTTTGGAATGAATATGAATACAACATCATCTGCCTCCTAAGTTCATTATAATGAGCTTGATCTAATTTTGTGTGTCTCGCATATTTCAAGAAAATACGAACGACAATGGGGGCAGTGCATACAAAGCCATACCATTGGTTGTAGTAGAACATTGACTGAATTCGACCAAGAACTAGCAAAACCGTACAATTGAAGGTGTGATTTAGATGGAAGGCTAGAAATGAGGCCTGCTTTGAATTAACGAAGCCATCAACCGGCCAGGAGTTGCAACAATAGTTACAACACACACCTGCGCAAAGTGCACACCAAAACCCACAAAACAAGACAACACAGATCGTCAAGGCGAAGCACCAACTTGAACCAAGATGAGGGAGCCTTGTCTTCTGTTGCACTGGAGAGAGCACGATCTTGTCCACACCAACAAACCTCCACCGCTCCAAGACTACAGCCCAAGGGGGAACTCGACCACGGGCCGAAAGCATAGCGGAACTTAAGGAGCCAAAGGAGAGGAGGGGGGTCTTGCAATGACGCCTCCAAGAAGGTGAAGTGGGAACGCGTCATCGTTGTCGGCAGGGACCAAAGTCCTGCAAAGTTTTCACCCAGACCCGAAAACCACATCCCTAGAGCTTGGTCTAGGTGCAGCCCAAAACACAACATCATCCCCTGGCGTTGAGATAAGCACACCAGTAACAGCTACCACCAGCTACCACCCGAGGTCTAAGCCTTGTCAGAATTCCTGGCGTCGTCGCGACAACGCAGAGCGAACAAGGGAGAGATCACTCCGCGTCTCCAACCTAAGTCGCACTTTGAACTAGCCCCAACTAGACTCATCCGCAGGAAGAACGTGCTAGCTGGCAGAGTCCGGCCAGGCCTAGATCTAGACATCCACGACGCTAGATTGACGGCACCACGAAGGCCACACCATCCCAACGCGTGAGCACCTACAGAAGCACAACTAAGATGGTTGAGTGAGAATAGAACGCAGCCGCCGGAGTAGCTGCAGTACAGATCCAGCCTAGGAACCGCATCCCAAACATCGGCCATAGCGACGGGGGACTGTTGGAGTTGACCGAAAAATATACCTCTGACAGCCCTGAACGGCCAGGGCTACATCTAGGCCCGCATGGCCTAGAACTAGCATGAATGCAACCGGCGAGATGCAGCGGAAGTGGCGCAACGGGCATGCAACCGCACACCCTGGCCACCCTCAGATCCAGAGGATCCGGCTAGGCCCTACCGGACCCAGATCTAGGCCCACGAGCCTAGATCCGGCCGAGCTGCCTACCTAGAGTCTCCACCGACCGGGAGACACCGCGTCTGCATCCGGACCACCTGCCATCAGGGAGGCCATGTGATACGGGCATGAAGGCCAAGATGAAGCCCAATTTCAGGACTCCACCTAGCTAGTTATCTTATTTATCGTATTTTATATCTATGGTCATATGTGCGCCAATTAGGGATTTTATTGAGTTGAGTCAGTTAGGTTTGGGCCTGTCCAAACCAAGGTAGAGAGGCCCACTAGGGCTGGCCAGCCAACCCCCTCATATAAGGGCTAGGATGGCAAGGGTTTGAGGGTAGAGCTAGTTTGAGTTAAGTTTAGACGTTATCGCGTGTGCTTGGTGAAGCATCCCTCCGGGGACGGCGCCGCCATGTATCTATTATAGTTGCTGCGGAGGTTCTTGTGTTCATCAACGATTGTCGTGCATTGGTCTTGAGGCGTGGTGATCTCCATCACGTTGCTTGCTGGATTTATCCCCTATTTCAGGTTGCATTCCGCGCGTAATTGGAGGTATCTATCTACCCGGGTTCTCGCTGTGAAAGATCGAGGAACACCCGAGAAGGATCTGCTGGGAACCCCTTATCATGTGGTATCAGGCTTCTGGGTTGCTCGCGGCGAGATTTTGTTGATTGATCTCATCGGATCGGTTTGCATCGGAGGAGATTGGCTCAGGGTTGAAAGAGGTTGAGGTGGAGGAAGTTTTGTGATGTTGGGGCACAGTTTTTCCACCATCTCGGGCTGTTTTTGCTAGCAGAATCGCGAATTTCGAGGTTTGGAATCGGGAGGAAGATGCAGTTTCGGACAGCATCCGGTGCCACGCCCGGCACACCGGACCTACCATCGGCTGACCCGGCCCCAGTCCCGGCCAGACCGGCCCCACCATCGGCCAGCTCGGCCAAAACCGGCCTGTACACCAGTGCACACCGGGGCGGTTTCCAGGGGGCTCAGCTTTTCTGCCCGGTGCACAGCCCGGCCAGACCGGCCCCTGGGCCGGACCAACCGGCGCGCCCAGGCCGGCCAGACTGGCTCCCTAGCCGGACCAACCGTTTCCCAGGCCGACGCAACCAGCGCCCAGACCGGCAACTCGGATATCCAGGCTGGCCATTCACAGTCTTCCACGACGGATTCGTTTCCAGGCGATGTTTATGGCATACGGTGTTCGCGTGGCAATAAGTCCAGTGTTGTTTTCAATGACTATCTTGACATTAGGCTGGGAATACAACGTCATGCATCCAAGCTTCATTGGTATCTACACCATTTGGCGACAGTTGAAGAGTATGAAGGTTGGGAAAAGAACATGGAACTGGGTTTCAATCGATGTCGCACATACAATGGGAACTTCAGTTGGTATGATGCGTATGTCCTGCTCACCGGCGTGTGGACGAAGAGTTAGACCATTGGAGGTGTGATGCAGTTGACAGAGGAGAATTTGCTTGTACTTGGGAGGACTTCAAAACTTTTCTTCGTGATGGTTTCGTGTTACCATATATGGAGATAAGTGAGCAGCCGCCTAGAGTTGTGCATGCAATAGAGGAAGTTGGCAAGAGCATAGTTCCTATTCAGGAGGTCAGTCCAGTACAGACAGTCACTGAGGGCAAGGTGATATCTTCAGAGGAGAAGGAACCTGGCTCTGATACCATGGACACTACTGTGACTATGGAGGAGGGTGTACCATTGAGTAGGCTGAATATGCAACTCAAGAAGGTACAAGATGATGCTTGCAAGACAGTTGACAAGGGTCAGCGGTGGAGTTTGTTTCAGACTCAGTGCATTATAAAGGGCAAGGCTTGCAAGTTGATGATCGATGGTGGTAGTTGTACTAATGGCATAAGCAAGGCGATGGTGGCAGTACTGGGGTTGTCTACATGGCGTCTTTCTTAACCTAAACGTCTTGAGTGGTTGAATAGTTGTTGTATGCTAAAGATTACTCATAAGGTGCGTGTGCTATTATAGTTGATGATTATGTTGATGAGATAGAGTGCGATGTGTTGCCATTGGAGGTGTGTGGATTGCTACTTGGGCGTCCATGGCAGTAGGATTGTAATATGACACATGCTCGGAAAGCAAATACATATTCTTTTATGCATGGTGGCAAACAACGGACTTTGAAGCCTATGGGTGATGATCATATCAAGTCGATGTGGAGTTAATGGTCCGCAAGGAGAAGTTGTACAAGCCTAAAGTGCAGCATGAGGTGCATGATGTTACAAGCATCGATGTTGGTGATGTTTCAGCCATGCATGTAGATGACAAACCAGTTCTTGTTGGTGACAAGCCGGATGAAGCTCCACTTGTTGTTGATGTGGTTTGTTGCAACATGGTGTTTGTGTTGATGCTTGTATGAAGACTGATTATATTTGTGGTGATGGTGTTTCAGTACATAGCGTAGATGCGCGTGGGAGGTGTGGGAGGGGAGCGCGTCAGTGGAGACAGTAGGCAACGGCACCACCGTGCTAGGAGTACTGCAGTCCAATTTTCCGTGGCACCGCGGATGCATAGAGGCAATGATGGTCGTGTTCGACAACTTTGTGGCCCAGGCATTACTCGTTTGCAGGGTTGCACAAAAAGAGTTCATATTCAGCAACACATGGTTCCATCAAGACCTCACAAGAAGAAGATATTGGCGCCAAAGTCCAAACTTATGTGGAGAAGAAAGGAGGCGCCAAGTGCTGTATCGAGTCAAGCACGTCGAGAGGAAGGATGTGGTGTGGTAGGCAGGCAAGACTTGAGGACGGCGCGGACGTGTGATGTTCATATCACGTCACCTTTTCCAGAAGACCCTCACGCGCTGGGAACAACACTTCTTGAAGGGAGGGAGGATGATACGGGCATGAAGGCCAAGGTGAAGCCTAAACACCTAGCTAGTTATCTTATTTATCGTATTTTATATCTATGGTCATATGTGGGCCAATTAGGGATTTTATTGAGTTGAGTCAGTTTGGTTTGGGCATGTCTAAACCAAGGTAGAGAGGCTCACTAGGGCTGGCTGGCCAACCCCCTCATATAAGGGCTGGGACGGCTAGGGTTTGAGGGTAGAACTAGTTTGAGTTAAGTTTAGACGCTATCGCGTGTGTGCTTGGTGAAGCAACCCTTCGGGGACGGCGCCGCCGTGTATCTATTATAGTTGCTGCGGAGGTTCTTGCGTTCATCAAGGATTGTTATGCTTTGATCTTGAGGCGCGGTGATCTCCATCATGTTGCTTGCTGGATTTATCCCCTACTTCAGGTTGTCCGCGCGTAATTGGAGGTATCTACCTACCGGGTTCTCGCTGTGAAAGATCGGGCAACACCCGAGAAGGATGTGCTGGGTTCCCCTTATCACCATGGCAGCGCCGACCAGGGCCAGCGCCACCGGGTCGCTCCGCCGCGAGGAAGGGCGCCGCCCCATTGGGCCTGGGAGGCTGGCAGAGGAAGAGAAAACCGCCACCGCCCGGGCTTTGTCGCTCTGGCGGCAGCGGCTATTGATGGGAGATAGAGGGGGGCCGAGGCCAGAGGGTGAGGGGGAGTGACGGGAGTGAGGATTTCCGGGAGTGAGGAAGGTGTGATTTTGACTTGGCATAAGTTCCAACAAACTCATATGTTTTCGTATTGCACGTTATTTGTATGATGACTTGGCAGGTATTGGTTGATCACTGAAGATGGCGTGACGATGATGGTCGCTCCATTGCAGCATCAATGATACTCATGGATCACGAAAGTCATATATAGTAGGAGTATGATGAATTCATTCTACGAGATGAGCTTGATCGAGGTCCTTTTTAAAATGTGCGATCTGGAGGTTCTCCACGGCGAGCTTCTTGAAGTTGCTGCTTCTCTTGGTTCTGAAGAAGACGCCCCAGTTGTATGCCCTGTACCTGGGCGGGCTGTCATCGCTCACCAGCTCCTCCAGCGGCTCGATCATGGCGCCGCTGCCGGGGTTGAAGAAGTAGGGCAAGGAGAACCTCTCCTTGCGCGAGTTCACGGACGCCCGGTGCTCCGCGCTCTGGTACCTGTCGTTGCTCCACACCTGGACGATGTCGCCGACGTTGACGACGAGGGAGCCCGGGACGGGGCTGACGCGCACCCACTCGCCGTCGGACCGGCGCCGGACGTCGAGCCCGCCGACGTCGTCCTGGTGGAGCACGGTGAGAGCGCCGGCGTCCTTGTGGCGGGTGACGCCGAGGGCGAGGTCGGGGCTCGGGCAGGGCGGGTAGTGGTTCAGCCGGACGAATGTTGTCTGTGTCTGGTCGCCCTTGAAGAAACCGTGCAGCCTGTCCGGTTTCAGCCCCAGGCTCTGTGATATCAGCTCCAGCAGCTTCAGGGCCAGCTCCTCCATCGCTTTCGCGTACTCCTCCAACGCCTCTCTGCTCGCACAAATAAGTAAGATTGAGCGACATGGACCGATTTGAACGCCTCTCGAATCGAATGGAACAGGGTTGAAGCGGTCAACCTGAACCCGGGCAGGTCCTGGGGCCACTTGTTCACGAACACGAGCTCGCCGTCGGCCACGGCGGCGGCGAGCGGCGGCTCGCGTGGGAAGAAGTCGAACACCTCCTTCCAGTCCCTGACGTTCTTGGTGTGCTCCGACTCGTAGTACCCGAGCGGCGCCACCGCGTCCCTCCGCACGGCGGCCTTCCGCTCCGCCGGCATCGCGAAGAACGCCCGCTGGGCCTCCAGCGCCCGCGCCATCGTGTCGTCGGGCACGCCGTGGCGCACCACCACGAAGAACCCCCACTCCCGGCTCGCCCTGCCCACCTCGGCCGCCAGCGCCTCCACGCCGGCCTGGTCGCCCGCGGCGAGCGGGGAGAGGTCGATCACCGGGATGCCGGCAGCCTCAGCGATGAATGCCTTGGGGCGGTGCTCGGGGGCCTGCACGAAGGCCTGGTCCATGGAGAGGTTGGCCATGGCGACCGGTGTCAGGACGATCGAGCTCTCGGTAACACGTTCTTCCGATGAAGTGATGAGTGGTGGCTACTGGGCAGTGTGTTGTGCTTAAATTCGCGGATGATGAGAGGACCAAAACGGGGGCGCTACGTTTTGTTGGGTTGAATGAATCACGACGAACCTTCGGTAGGTTTGTCTGCATCTTGTGCTGGCGTGTCGTGTGCCGGCACAGGACAAGACGATGGTTCATCAGGGACCTACTACCGCGCTAGCTGTTCGGTTCGGTGTGTTCTGTGTTTGTGACGTCACGAATGATCTATGGCGTTCCTTGACTGAGCACACGGGAGAAGTACTGAAGTAGTGTTACAGGGCACAACGCATTTGGAACACTTTTTCTTGCGAAACACAGTACAATCAAAAGCGTGCACACAAACATGCACAAACTTATCTTTTTGGCTGCAAAAACACTTGGAGTATCAGAGGATTCCAGAGTTGTCCCGCGCAATTCAGATCACCATTTTGATTACCGGACCACCCGAGAGAATGCGCCGGTAAAAACCTCGAAATATTTGAATTTTAACACCAACCTTCTGTAAATGGTTCTACCAAGGATTTTGAATTCAGATTTTAGATTTTAGATTCATCTAATAACTGATCGGGGTTTTCCGATAATATAGTACACTAATATTATTCATTCTGGTCTTTTGTTTGCGAGAATCTTATTTCATTATCGTTCTTGAGAGCATAGCACGAAGGTTTACCACCAAGTTATATATAGACGAGCACATCGACGGGGCACAAGCAAATCCCAGTGACTAACCATGTGCATGGTTTTGCTCCAACCCGACTAAACCGGTGACCCGACCCACACCGCACCCTCGTCGGTTTTGCATGCCGTCATAGGTTTAAATTGGTTGAAACTGTTTGAAATAGTGTCTACCTCTGCGATGCCCTGACATGACACATGTGTTGCTCTTGGTGCACCCGCTTTTCCTGAATTTGCCGCTACAATTGACGTGACTAAATATAACATTATGAAATGCAATTGGCACGGAAGTATAAAGTGTGTATTCCATCACCATGACGAAACTATCAAACACAACATTATGAAATTCAATTGGCACGAAAGTATAAAGTGTGTATTCCATCACCATGACGAAACTATCAAACACATATTCTTCCCGTGCAAATTTGTTAATGCCTCCGATCCGAAAGAAGTGTCGGATGTGCTATTTTACAAAACAACCTCACGTTAGTTTCTTTCTCAAACCATGCTCCACTTCACCCTATTATCTTCGTCTCCAACCCGCAACCGCACCTAGTGTTCGCACCCCCCCTGCCCACTACTCGCTCACATCTCTCTAGTCTCTACTCCCATCCAACTTCCAATCCAGCCAGGAATCACTGGATCTGGCACCGGTGAGGCCTGATACGGCTCCTCCACCGCAATCACCAATCCCACACGCATCCAGAACCAAAAGCGAGACCCAAATAGACCAATCAAACCCAAGCAATCTCCCCTCGTTCCACCACGCCGGAGCGCGCTGCTATGAGTATCAAGATGACGAATGCATGGATCATGCGGGTCGCCAGGTCTTCTATCCTCGCCGCTACCACCGTGTCGCAATCCCGCCGCCATCGCCTACCGAACTGGATGCTTCGCGATCGTCGCCGCAGAAGCGTTGTCCAACGATGAATCCTTGGACGCCCACGAGACCCCCACCAAGATTCACCTCCCCGCCAAGCCCATCGGCAATGACTGAGAGCTCGTCGACCGGCATTACATCGACGACTGTGACTCCCTTGCCTACGCATCGACGCCCGATCCCGATGACCTGCTCCGTGAGTTCCCCGCGAGGTTCCCGCCCGGCGGGAGAAGCCGTGGTGCTCTACACCACCACACTCCGACGCAGGAGAACCTCGTCGCGTCGTTCCATGAGTGTGATGTGTCCACGAACATCAGCCAATGGGAGCAACTCTGGGCCTCCACTGGTGGGAAGGCCGCGCACCCGTGGCTCTTCGTCTGCGGCCGCAACATCCGCGGATCCACCCAGGTGCTCGCTCTCCACTAGGGAGACCGCCTGATTTCCCTCCTCCAGCGGTGAGCAGCCATCATGAAGGGGAAGTGGAAGGCGTGTGACACTTTTTCTAATTTTTAGAAGGGTTTAATTGCAAAACACAATTGTACTAACCGTCCAGCAGTTTTTTCGGATCGGAGGCAGTAGATCTATATGGTCGGCAATCCATATAGATCCTACCTTATACTCGCCACATAGCGCTCCAAATAAATTCAGCAATTGACTAGATGGTGTGGATAAAAGGTTTAAAATACTTATTAGGTTGTGAGCGATTGCCGCTATTTTATCGTTTTTGTTATGTAGAAATGATAAGGTTTTTAATGATAAAAAATCTTCTCTCATGCAGGTTATTTACTAGTGCATAATTTTTTTGCGTTCATGCTCGTCTCTACAGTATGTGGACAATCATAACCTATTTGTGGATGTGTCTACATGATTAGAGGACACAACGAGGGATATTTCTATCTAACATGGGTGACATCGTAATCTTCAGATTGGGCCTCAATCACACCTTAGGCGCATCTTAATTATACAGAGGCCAGGAATGCTTAAGATATTTTAAGTAATGAAGCTCTCTTTATCGAAAAAATCTCGACTCACAATTGACAGGTTAGGGCATCTTAGCTAAGTAGAAACCAAATGTAATGCTTAAACTTTTTAAGAACGTCCATTTCAAAAATAAACTACCATAGCAGGGCTAAGCACTCTAGACGTGTACGCATCTCCGCGATATGGGATGCAAGGGGCGTCAGATAGAAATCAACACTCTTGGACCATCCAATCCCAGTTTATTTTTATTTTTTTGAGAATAACGATGATCGAAAACTTGAAAAACAGACCAAGCTTCTGTGGGCCCATACGAGCGGCCCTGAATACGCTAGAGCGGTCGGCGATGGGTTGATGGCGAGCGGCCGTGATGAGCTGCACTTTGATTGATTTGCGCCCACCTGCATCATTCACTAAGGGTATCTCCAACCACGCGACCTAACGGACACGCTGGACCGTTCGTTTTGGATCGTTTGGATGGTCGAGCGGACACGTGGACAGCGGCCCGCGTCCGCGTGTCCGTTTGGGTCGCACGCTGCGCCCAACGCGGTGACCCAAACAGACGCCACGTGGTTCGTCTTTCTTGCGCGGCGCTGCGCCATGGCAGGCCTCGACGGGACAACAATGGTGGACGGTGGAACGCGCGGAAAAGTTCCCGCGCGCACCAATGTTCCCGCGCGCGCGAAAAGCCCTTTGGCGCGCGCTCGCGCCCAAGGTTCCCGCCAGGCCGCCGGCTATAAAAGACGGCGGCGGCCAGAGACCGCATCTCACACCCTCTCCGCCGTCCTCCCCCTCTCCACCTTCTCCGGCGCCATGCTGCACACCCTGCAGGCCACGTGGGCCAAGCTCTCCCTCGCCGCCCGGGCTAGGTTCCCGCGGACGGAGGAGGAGGAGCGCGCGGATGCGCGGTGGGTCGCCGACGACGACGCGCTCCGCGTCGCTGCCGAGGCGGCGGCGAAGAAGGAAGGGGACGCGGAGATTGTGGAGGCGGCCGCGGACGGCTTGCACGAGACCGCGGACGGCTGGTACGAGGCCGCGGCCGCCGCGGAGGAGGAGCCCGTCGACGAGGAGGACCTCGCGCTGGCCAACATCAACACCGCCATCGAGGAGCGTCTCGCCGACCTCACGCGCGTGACGAAGGAGCACGAGGCCACCTGGCGAGCCGGCCGCCGCCGATTAGGCGACCTCCTCGGCCAGAAGAACGAGCCCGCCACCTCATCCAGATGCCCTCGCCAGAGCGGCGCGCCCGGGAGGATGCGGCGTCGGCGGAGCGCGGCCGACAAGAACGCATGCGCCGGCGGAACGAGAACCACGAGGCCCAGGCCGCCGGCCGCGTTCGCCTGGAGGCGCGCACCGTGATAACGCGTGAAGCACACGTCCGTTGGGAACCCCAAGAGGAAGGTGTGATGCGTACAGCAGCAAGTTTTCCCTCAGTAAGAAACCAAGGTTATCGAACCAGTAGGAGATGAAGGCCACGTGAACGTTGTTGGTGAAAGAGTGTAGTGCGGCGCAACACCAGAGATTCCGGCGCCAACGTGGAACCTGCACAACACAATCAAAATACTTTGCCCCAACTTAACAGTGAGGTTGTCAATCTCACCGGCTTGCTGGTAAACAAAGGATTAAACGTATGGTGTGGAGAATGATGTTTGCTTGCAAAGAACAACAGAGAACAATGATTGCAGTAGATTGTATTTCAGATGTAAAAGAATGGACCGGGGTCCACAGTTCACTAGTGGTGTCTGTCCAATAAGATAAATAGCATGTTGGGTGAACAAATTACAGTTGGGCAATTGACAAATAGAGAGGGCATAACAATGCACATACATATCATGATGACTACTATGAGTTTTACTTAGGGCATTACGACAAAGAACATAGACCGCTATCCAGCATGCATCTATGCCTAAAAAGTCCACCTTCGGGTTAGCATCCGCACCCTTCCAGTATTAAGTTGCAAACAACAGACAATTGCATTAAGTACTCTGTATAATGTAAACAATACAAATATCCTTAGACAAAGCATTGATGTTTTATCCCTAGTGGCAACAGCACATCCACAACCTTAGAACTTTCTGTCACTGTCCCAGATTCAATGGAGGCATGAACCCACTATCGAGCATAAATACTCCCTCTTGGAGTCACAAGTATCAACTTGGCCAGAGCCTCTACTAGCAACGGAGAGCATGCAAGATCATAAACAACACATATATGATAGATCGATAATCAACTTGACATAGTATTCCATATTCATCGGATCCCAACAAACACAACATGTAGCATTACAAATAGATGATCTTGATCATGATAGGCAGCCCACAAGATCTAAACATGATAGCACAAGAGGAGAAGACAACCATCTAGCTACTGCTATGGACCCATAGTCCAAGGATGAACTACTCACGCATCAGTCCGGAGGCGGGCATGGTGATGTAGAGCCCTCCGGTGATGATTCCCCTCTCCGGCAGGATGCCGGAGGCGATCTTCAGACCTCCCGAGATGAGGTTGACGGCGGCGGCGTCTCTGGAACTTTTCTCGTATCGTGGCTCCCGGTACTAGGGTTTTCGCGACGGAGGGATTATATAGGCGAAGGGGCAGAGTCGGGGGACGCTCGAGGGGCCCACCCCATAAGGCGGAGCGGCCAGGGGTGGGGCCGCGCCCCCTATGGTCTGGCCGCCTCGTCGCCCCTCTTCGTCTCCTCTTCGGACTTCTGGAAGGCTCCATGCAAAATAAGACCGTGGGCTTTTGTTTCGTCCAATTCCGAGAATATTTCCTGTGTAGGATTTCTGAAACCAAAAACAGCAGAAAACGAGAGCTGGCGCTTCGGCATCTTGTTAATAGGTTAGTGCCGGAAAATGCATCAAAATGATATAAAATGTAAATAAAACATGTGAGTATTGTCATAAAACTAGCATGGAACATAAGAAATTATAGATACGTTTGAGACGTATCAAACATCCCCAAGCTTAGTTCCTACTCGCCCTCGAGTAGGTAAACGATAACAAGGATAATTTCTGAAGTGACATGCTACTATCATAATCTTGATCAATACTATTGTAAAGCATATGAGATGAATGAAGTGATTCAAAGCAGTGGTAAAGATAATGACTAAACAACTGAATCATATAGCAAAGACTTTTCATGAATAGTACTTTCAAGACAAGCATCAATAAGTCTTGCATAAAAGTTAACTCATAAAGCAATAGATTCTTAATAGAAGGTTTTGAAGCAACACAAAGGAAGATTTAAGTTTCAGCAGTTGCTTTCAACTTTCAACATGTTTATCTCATCGATAATTGTCAACACAAAGTAATATGATGAGTGCAATAAGAAATTATGTAAGAATCAATGCACACAATTGACACAAGTGTTTGCTTCTAAGATATAAAGAAGTAGGTAAACTGACTCAACATTAAGTAAAAGAAAGGCCCTTCACAGAGGGAAGCAGGGATTACTCATGTGCTAGAGCTTTTTATTTTGAAAACATCGAAACAATTTTGTCAACGGTAGTAATAATTCATATGTGTTATGCATAAAACCTCCTATAAGTTGCAAGCCTAATGCATCGAATACCAATAGTGCCCGCACCTTGTCCTAGTTAGCTTGGATTTCCATGGATTATCATTGCATTACATATGTTTCAACCAAGTGTCACAAAGGGGTACCTCTATGCCACCTGTACAAAGGTCCAAGGAGATAGATCGCATTTGATTTCTCAATTTTGATAGATCTCAACTTGAGGACATCCATACCGGGACAACATAGAAAACAGATAATGGACTCCTCTTTAATGCTTAAGCATTCAACAACAGATAATATTCTCATAAGAGATTTGAGGATTAATGTCCAAGCTGAAACTTCCACCATGATACATGGCTTTGGTTGGCGGCCAAATGTTCTTCTCTAACAAGATGCATACTCAAACCATTTAACTCATGACAAATCTCCCTTACTTCAGACAAGACGAACATGCATAGCAACTCACATGATATTCAACAAAGGTGTAACAGGTTGATGGCGTCCCCAGAAACATGGTTACCGCTCAACAAGCAACTTATAAGAAATAAGATACATAAGCGACATATTCTTTACCACAATAGTTTTTAGGCTACTTTCCCATGAGCTATGTATTGCAAAGACAAGGAATGAAATTTTTTAAAAGGTAGCACGCAAGCAATTTACTTTGGAATGGTAGAAAAATACCACATAGTAGGTAGTTATGGTGGACACAAATGGCATAAGTTTTGGCTCAAGGTTTTGGATGCACGAGAAGCATTCCCTCTCAGTACAAGGCTTTGGCTAACAAGGTTGTTTGAAGCAAACACAAGTGTGAACCGGTATAGCAAAACTTACATAAGAGCATATTGCAAGCATTATAAGACTCTACACTGTCTTCCTTGTTGTTCAAACACTTTTACCAGAAAATATCTAGACTTTAGAGAGACCAATCATGCAAACCAAATTTCAACAAGCTCCACGGTAGTTCTCCATTAATAGGTTTAAACTACATGATGCAAGAGCTTAAACATGATCTACTTGAGAGCATAAAACAATTGCCAAGTATCAAATTATTCAAGACAATATACCAATTACCACATGAACCATTTTCTGTTTCCAACCAAATAGCAATAAACGAAGCGACTTTCAACTTCGCCATGAACATTAAAAGTAAAGCTAAGAACACCAGTGTTCAATATGAAAAAGTGGAGCGTGTCTTTCTACCACACAAGGAATGGTAGGATCCGAATTTATTCAAACACAAACAAAAATAAAAACACACAGACGCTCCAAGTAAAGCACATAAGATGTGACGGAATAAAAATATAGTTTCACTAGAAGTGACCTGATAAGTTGTTGATGAAGAAGGGGATGCCTTGGGCAACCCCAAGCTTAGATGCTTGAGTCTTCTTGAAATATGCAGGGATGAACCACGGGGGCATCCCCAAGCTTAGACTTTTCACTCTTCTTGATCATTGTTGTCGGCGTGGTAGTAGTTAACACACGTCCGTTGGGAACCCCAAGAGGAAGGTGTGATGCATACAGCAGCGAGTTTTCCCTCAGTATGAAACCAAGGTTATCGAACCAGTAGGAGTCAAGGAACACGTGAAGGTTGTTGGTGACGGAGTGTAGTGCGGCGCAACACCGGGGATTCCGGCGCCAACGTGGAACCCGCACAACACAATCAAAGTACTTTGCCCCAACGTAACAGTGAGGTTGTCAATCTCACAGGCTTGCTGTAAACAAAGGATTAGATGTATAGTGTGGATGATGATGTTTGTTTGCAAAGAACAGTAAAGAACAAGTATTGCAGTAGATTGTATTTCAGATGTAAAGAACGGACCGGGGTCCACAGTTCACTAGTGGTGTCTCTCCCATAAGATAAATAGCATGTTGGGTGAACAAATTACAGTTGGGCAATTGACAAATAAAGAAGGCATAACAATGCACATACATATATCATGATGAGTACTATGAGATTTAATCAGGGCATTACGACAAACTACATAGACCGCTATCCAGCATGCATCTATGCCTAAAAAGTCCACCTTCGAGGTTATCATCCGAACCCCTTCCAGTATTAAGTTGCAAACAACGAGACAATTGCATTAAGTATGGTGCGTAATGTAATCAACACAAATATCCTTAGACAAAGCATTGATGTTTTATCCCTAGTGGCAACAACACATCCACAACCTTAGAACTTTACATCATCGTCCCAGATTCAATGGAGGCATGAACCCACTATCGAGCATAAATACTCCCTCTTGGAGTTACAAGTATCAACTTGGCCAGAGCCTCTACTAGCAACGGAGAGCATGCAAGAACATAAACAACATATATGATAGATTGATAATCAACTTGACATAGTATTCAATATTCATCGGATCCCAACAAACACAACATGTAGCATTACAAATAGATGACCTTGATCATGATAGGCAGCTCACAAGATCTAACATGATAGCACAATGAGGAGAAGACAACCATCTAGCTACGGCTATGGACCCATAGTCCAGGGGTGGACTACTCACACATCGATCCGGAGGCGATCATGGCGATGAAGAGCCCTCCGGGAGATGATTCCCCTCTTCGGCAGGGTGCCGGAGGCGATCTCCTGAATCCCCCGAGATGGGATTGGCGGCGGCGGCGTCTCTGGAAGGTTTTCCGTATCGTGGCTCTCGGTACTGGGGGTTTCGCGACGAAGGCTTTAAGTAGGCGGAAGGGCGGAGTCGGAGGAGGCACGGGGGCCCCACACGCTAGGGCCGCGCGGGCCCCCCTTAGGCCGCGCCGCCCTAGTGTGGCGGCGCCCCGTGGCCCCACTTCGTTTCTCCCTCGGTCTTCTGGAAGCTTCGTGGAAAAATAAGACCCTGGGCGTTGATTTCGTCCAATTCCGAGAATATTTCCTTTGTAGGATTTCTGAAACCAAAAACAGCAGAAAACAACAAGCGGCTCTTCGGCATCTCGTCAATAGGTTAGTGCCGGAAAATGCATAATAATGACATATAATTTGTATAAAACATGTGAGTATCATCATAAAAGTAGCATGGAACATAAGAAATTATAGATACGTTTGAGACGTATCAATCATCCCCAAGCTTAGTTCCTACTCGCCCTCGAGTAGGTAAACTATAACAAGAATAATTTCTAAAGTGACATGCTATCATAATATTGATCAATACTATTGTAAAGCTTATGAGATGAATGCAGCGATTCAAAGCAATGGTGAACATAATGAGTAAACAAATGAATCATATAGCAAAGACTTTTCATGAATAATACTTTCAGGACAAGCATCAATAAGACTTGCATAAGAGTTACTCATAAAGCAATAAATTCTTAGTAGAAAGCTTTGAAACAACACAAAGGAAGATATAAGTTTCAGCGGTTGCTTTCAACTTCAACATATTTATCTCATGGATAATTGTCAACACAAAGTAATATAACAAGTGCAATAGGTAAACATGTAAGAATCAATGCACGCAGTTGATACAAGTGTTTGCTTCTGGGATAGAAAGAATAGGTAAACTGACTCAACAATAAAGTAAAAGAATGGCCCTTCGCGAGAGGAAGCATGGATTACTATTTTTGTGCTAGAGCTTTTCATTTTGAAAACATAGAAACAATTTTGTCAACGGTAGTAATAAATCATATGTGTTATGTATAAGATATCTTATAAGTTGCAAGCCTCATGCATAGTATACCAATAGTGCTCGCACCTTGTCCTAATTAGCTTGAATTAACATGGATTATCATTGCATAGCATATGTTTCAACCAAGTGTCACAAAGGGGTACATCTATACCGCCTGTACAAAGGTCTAAGGAGAAAGCTCGCATTGGATTTCTCGCTTTTGATTATTCTCAACTTAGACATCCATACCGGGACAACATAGACAACAGATAATGGACTCCTCTTTAATGCATAAGCATTCAACAACAGTTAAAATTCTCATAAGAGATTGAGGATTGATTGTCCAAACTGAAACTTCCAGCATGAATCATGGCTTTAGTTAGCGGCCCAATGTTCTTCTCTAACAATATGCATACTCAAACCATTTGATCATGAAAATCGCCCTTACTTCAGACAAGACGAACATGCATAGCAACTCACATGATATTCAACAAAGATGTAAAAGTTGATGGCGTCCACAGAAACATGGTTACCGCTCAACAAGCAACTTATTAAGAAATAAGATACATAGCTACATATTCTTCACCACAATAGTTTTTAAGCCTATTTTCCCATGAGCTATATATTGCAAAGACAAAGGAATAGAATTTTTAAAGGTAGCACTCAAGTAATGTACTTTGGAATGGCAGAGAAATACCATGTAGTAGGTAGGTATGGTGGACACAAATGACATAGTTTTTGGCTCAAGGATTTGGATGCACGAGAAGAATTCCTCTCAATACAAGGCTAGGCTAGCAAGGTTGTTTGAAGCAAACTCAAGTATAAAACGGTGCAGTAAAGCTCACATATGAACATATTGTAAGTATTATAAGACTTTATATCGTCTCCTTGTTGTTCAAACACCTTAACCAGAAAATTTCTAGACTCTAGAGAAACCAATCATGCAAACCAAATTTTAACAAGCTCTATGTAGTTCTTCATTAATAGGTGCAAAGTACATGATGCAAGAGCTTAAACATGATCTATATGAGCACAACAATTGCCAAGTATCAAATTATTCAAGACATTATACCATTTACCACATGCAGCATTTTCTGTTTCCAACCATATAATAATGAATGAAGTAGTTCAACCTTCGCAATGAACATTAAAAATAAAGCTAAGAACATATGTGTTCATACGAAACAGCGGAGCGTGTCTCTCTCCCAAACAAAGAATGCTAGGATCCAATTTTATTCAAACAAAAACAAAAACAAACAGACGCTCCAAGCAAAGCACATAAGATGTGACGGAATAAAAATATATTTTCACTAGAGGTGACCTGATAAGTTGTCGATGAAGAAGGGGTGCCTTGGGCATCCCCAAGCTTAGATGCTTGAGTCTTCTTAAAATATGCAGGGATGAACCACGGGGGCATCCCCAAGCTTAGAATTTTCACTCTTCTTGATCATATTGTATAATCCTCCTCTCTTGACCCTTGAAAACTTTCTCCACACCAAACTCAAAACAATCTCATTAGAGGGTTAGTGCATAATTGAAAATTCATATATTCAGAGGTGACATAATCATTCTTAACACTTCTGGACATTGCACAAAGCTACTGAAAGTTAATGGAACAAATAAATCCATCAAACATAGCAAAACAGGCAATGCGAAATAAAAGGCAGAATCTGTCAAAACAGAACAGTCCGTAAAGACGAATTTTTTAGAGGCACTGGACTTGCTCAGATGAAAATTCTCAAATTGAATGAAAGTTGCGTACATATCCGAGGATCACACACGTAAATTGGCAAATTTTTCTAAATTTTCTACAGCAGGGGCGGCTCAATTTCGTGACAGCAAGAAATATGTTCCTGCGCAGTAATCCAAATCTAGTATTGACTTTACTATCAAAGACTTTACTTGGCACAACAATGCAATAAAATAAATATAAGGAGAGGTTGCTACAGTAGTAACAACTTCCAAGACTCAAATATAAAACAAAAGTGCAGAACTAAAATAATGGGTTGTCTCCCATAAGCGATTTTCTTTAACGCCTTTCAGCTAGGCGCAGAAAGTGTGAATCAAGTATTATCAAGAGGAAGCATCAACAGAGGGGTTTGGAGTTTTCTCAACTATGCATTGTATCTTATCTATGTAAGTTTCAGAGGCTCCTTTTTCATTACTCTTAGGCTTGCTATTCTCATCAAACAAATTTTCAGGAACAAGCCAACCATAGTTATTTTCTAGAGCTTCATGCATTCCTAGGAGCTTACAAGGTATTGATGTCTTAATCTCCCCTTCACAATTAACTTTATTAGTGTACTTTAATCTATCTTTTTACATTTTTTCAAGGGTACTAGCAAAGTTGGTATAAGAGCCAAGCATCTTATATTTAATAAAGACTTTTCTAGCCTCTCTTGCTACACCACCAAATTCTTTAAGAAGGGTTTCTAAGACAAAATCTTTCTTTTCTCCTTCCTCCATATCACAGAGTGTAAGAAACATATGTTGAATTATAGGATTGAGATTAACAAATTTAGTTTCCAACATGTGTACTAAAGAAGCAACAGCAATTTCATAAGTAGGAGCAAGTTCTACCAAGTGTCTATCTTCAAAATCTTCAGCTGTACTAACATGAGTGAAAAAATCTTCTATATTATCTCTTCCAATTATAGACCCTCGTCCTACCGGTATGTCATTTAGAGTGTACTTAGGAGGAAACATGATGAAATAAGCAAAAGGTAAATAAAGTAAATGCAAGTAACTAATTTTTTTGTGTTTTTAATATGGAGAACAAGACAGTAAATAAAGTAAAGCTAACAACTAATTTTTTTGTGTTTTTGATATAAGAGCAAACAAAGCAGTAAATAAAATAAAATAAAGCAAGACAAAAACAAAGTAAAGAGATTGGATGTGGGAGACTCCCCTTGCAGCGTGTCTTGATCTCCCCGGCAACGGCGCCAGAAAAATCCTTGCTGTCGGCGTGGTAGTAGTTAACACACGTCCGTTGGGAACCCCAAGAGGAAGGTGTGATGCGTACAGCAGCGATTTTTCCCTCAGTATGAAACCAAGGTTATCGAACCAGTAGGAGTCAAGGAACACGTGAAGGTTGTTGGTGACGGAGTGTAGTGCGGCGCAACACCAGGGATTCCGGCGCCAACGTGGAACCTGCACAACACAATCAAAGTACTTTGCCCCAACGTAACGATGAGGTTGTCAATCTCACCGGCTTGTTGTAAACAAAGGATTAGATGTATAGTGTGGATGATGATGTTTGTTTGCGAAGAACAGTAAAGAACAACTATTGAAGTAGATTGTATTTCAGATGTAAAGAATGGACCGGGGTCCACAGTTCACTAGTGGTGTCTCTCCCATAAGATAAATAGCATGTTGGGTGAACAAATTACAGTTGGGCAATTGACAAATAAAGAAGGTTGTTGGTGACGGAGTGTAGTGCGGCGCAACACCAGGGATTCCGGCGCCAACGTGGAACCTGCACAACACAATCAAAGTACTTTGCCCCAACGTAACAGTGAGGTTGTCAATCTCACCGGCTTGTTGTAAACAAAGGATTAGATGTATAGTGTGGATGATGATGTTTGTTTGCGAAGAACAGTAAAGAACAACTATTGAAGTAGATTGTATTTCAGATGTAAAGAATGGACCGGGGTCCACAGTTCACTAGTGGTGTCTCTCCCATAAGATAAATAGCATGTTGGGTGAACAAATTACAGTTGGGCAATTGAAAAATAAAGAAGGTTGTTGGTGACGGAGTGTAGTGCGGCGCAACACCAGGGATTCCGGCGCCAACGTGGAACCTGCACAACACAATCAAAGTACTTTGCCCCAACGTAACAGTGAGGTTGTCAATCTCACCGGCTTGTTGTAAACAAAGGATTAGATGTATAGTGTGGATGATGATGTTTGTTTGCGAAGAACAAGTAAAGAACAACTATTGCGATAGATTGTATTTCAGATGTAAAGAATGGACCGGGGTCCACAGTTCACTAGTGGTGTCTCTCCCATAAGATAAATAGCATGTTGGGTGAACAAATTACAGTTGGGCAATTGACAAATAAAGAAGGCATAAAAATGCACATACATATATCATGATGAGTACTATGAGATTTAATCAGGGCATTACGACAAACTACATAGACCGCTATCCAAGCATGCATCTATGCCTAAAAAGTCCACCTTCAGGTTATCATCCGAACCCCTTCCAGTATTAAGTTGCAAACAACGAGACAATTGCATTAAGTATGGTGCGTAATGTAATCAACACAAATATCCTTAGACAAAGCATTGATGTTTTATCCCTAGTGGCAACAGACACATCCACAACCTTAGAACTTTCTCGTCACTGTCCTGCATTCAATGGAGGCATGAACCCACTATCGAGCATAAATACTCCCTCTTGGAGTTACAAGTATCAACTTGGCCAGAGCCTCTACTAGCAACGGAGAGCATGCAAGAACATAAACAACATATATGATAGATTGATAATCAACTTGACATAGTATTCAATATTCATCGGATCCCTGATACGTCCAATTTGCATCACTATTTTATATCATAATTTGCTGTTATTCATTGATATATTTCATATTGGGACACAATACTTATGTTATTTCATCTATTTTGCATGTTTCATGATTATTTGGAGATCGAACACCGGAGCCAGGATTCTGCTGGAAAAAGCACCGTCAGGATGCAATATTTCGGAAGATCAACTGTGGAAGGAAGTTTTACCAAAAATCCTATTTTTCCAGATGACGAAGGAAGCCAGAAGGGGGAGCCAGTTGGACCCAAGGTGGGCCCACACCATAGGGCGGCGCGGCCCATGGCTTGGCCGCGCCACCATGTGGTGTGGGGCCCCCTCAGCCTCTTTCGCCTCCTTTTCTTCGCGAAACCCTTCGTCCCGAAGACCTAAGCCACAGAGGAATCCTCACGAAGGGTTACGGCCGCTCTGCGGGGCGGAGAACACCGGAGAGAAAGAGCTCTCCGGCGGGCGGGAATCCGCCGGGAAATTCCCTCCCGGAGGGGGAAATCGACGCCATCGTCACCGCCATCGAGCTGGACATCATCTCCATCACCATCATCATCATCTCCACCATCATCACCGCCATCTCCACCGCTGGACATCGTCACCGCTGTAGCAATTTGGGTTTGATCTTGATTGTTTGATAGGGGAAACTCTCCCGGTATCGATTTCTACTTGTTATTGATGCTATTGAGTGGAACCATTGAACCAAGGTTTATGTTCAGATTGTTATTCATCATCATATCACCTCTGATCATGTTCCATATGATGTCTCGTGAGTAGTTCGTTTAGTTCTTGAGGACATGGGTGAAGTCTAAATGTTAGTAGTGAACTATGGTTGAGTAATATTCAATGTTATGATATTTAAGTTGTGGTGTTATTCTTCTAGTGGTGTCGTGTGAACGTCGACTACACGACACTTCACCATTTATGGGCCTAGGGGAATGCATCTTGTACTCGTTTGCCAATTGCGGGGTTGCCGGAGTGACGAAACCTAAACCCCCGTTGGTATATCGATGCGAGGAGGGATCGCAGGATCTCGTAGTTTAAGGCCGTGGTTAGATTTATCTTAATTACTTTCTTGTAGTTGCGGATGCTTGCAAGGGGTATAATCACAAGTATGTATTAGTCCTAGGAAGGGCGGTACATTAGCATAGGTTCACCCACACAACACTTACCAAAACAATGAAGATTAATCAACTGTATGTAGCGAAAGCACTAGACTAAAATCCCGTGTGTCCTCGAGAACGTTTGGTCATTATAAGTAAACAAACCGGCTTGCCCTTTGTGCTAAAAAGGATTGGGCCACTCGCTGCAATTATTTCTCTCGCATTTTACTTACTTGTACTTTATTCATCCGTTACATCAAAACCCCCCGAATACTTGTCCGTGAGCATTTACGAGTGAATCCTTTATCGAAACCGCTTGTCAACACCTTCTGCTCCTCGTTGGGTTCGACACTCTTATTTATCGAAAGTACTACGATACACCCCCTATACTTGTGGGTCATCAAGACTATTTTCTGGCGCCGTTGCCGGGGAGTGAAGCGCTATTGGTAAGTGGAATTGGTAAGGAAAACCTTTACTGTTTGTGCTGATTTTATTTCCGCCTGCTGCTATAAGTCATTATGGAGAGATCTTCTCTTCAATTTTTATTTGGGAAATCTACTACTACTGCAACGGTAGTGGATGAGGCGCCAGGTGAGGAAGTAATACCATATAAAATACCTACGAAAATTATTGAACATGTTATGGATAACCGCTATGAAGGGGATGGAACTGTCCATCCCGGTGATCATTTACTGTTTTTGCATGAATTATGCGGGTTATTCAAATGTGCAGGTATTGCTATGAATGAAGTTAGGAAGAAGCTATTCTCTATATCGTCTGTCCGGTAAAGCGGCGCATTGGTATAAATTGCTGAAGAATGGTGATTCTCTTGATTGGGAGGACATTGTGCCTTTATTTTATTCCAAATTTTATCCTCCAAGTGAAATTCACAAAGATCGGAACCGCATATATAATTTCTGGCCTCATGATGGAGAGAGTATTGCCCAAGCTTGGGGGAGGCTGAAGTCTTTAATGCTCAAATGCCCCATTCATGAGCTTCCTGGTAATGTTATTATTGATAATTTCTATGCAAGACTTTCTTTTCAAGACAAGACCTTGCTGGATACTTCTTGTTCTGGATCATTTACACGCAATAAAGAAGAGTTTAAAAGGGCCTTCTTGATCGGATCCAAGAAAATACTGAAGGTTGGGAGAACGACAAGGATAGAGAATCAGGTATAATTTATGATTATAAATGCATTGAAGCTTTTATGGATACCGATACATTTCGTAATATGAGTGCTACATATGGTCTTGATTCTCAAGTTGCTGCAAACCTTTATAAAGCTTTTGCCTCTCATTATGAATTGCCTAAGAAGAATTTTGATAAGTATCATGAACCGTATAAAGATAAAATTGATCCATCTATTAATAAATGTGTTGTAGTTGAAACTGCTGATCGTGTTATTCCCGAAGCTTATATTGAAAAAACTCCTTTTCCTGCTAAAATGAAAGAGTACTCGTTATAAAAAGTGCGTTTCATAAAAGTGAAAAGAAACCTATCGAACCCGAAGAACAAATAAAAGTTGAACCTGCTTGTTGCAATAGTTAAAGATCTTGTGACTCGAAAATGTAGAGGATGGTCATATTATTTTCTCGTGAAGATGCTTCTAATATTGTTTCACATCCTAATAAACCCAAACAAGCTAGTGTTCCCATGCTATCTGTTAGAATTGGTGATCATTGCTATTATGGTTTATGTGATATTGGTGCAAGTGTTAGTGCTATACCCTATGAGCTTTACACGGAGATTATGCACGAAATTGATTCTTGTGAACTTGAAGATATTGATGTGGTTATTCAGCTGGCTAATAGAGAAACTATTTCTCCAATTGGTATTGTTCGAGATGTGGAAGTTCTATGTGGTAAGATTAAATATCCTGCTGACTTTTGGTACTTGGTTCTCGCCGCTAGTGATTATTGTCCTATCATTTTTGGTAGACCTTTTCTAAATACTTGTGGAGCTATTATAGATTGCAAGAAAGAGAAAATTTTGACTAAATTTGCTGGTGAATCTTATGAGTTTAACTTCTCTAAATTTACTAAAACTCCTTATAAAGCTGATTTGCCTAGTAATGATTTTAAAATGGAGCAGTGTGCATCTATTGTTCTTGTTCCTAATAATCCTTTGCAGCAACATTTGGAGGATAGTGAGAGTGAAGTTTTTAGGAAAGAAAGAGATGAGCTTGAGGAGATTTTTCTTCGCCAACCTATTCTCAAGCATGATTTACCGGTGGAAGACTTGGGTATAACGCCGCCACCAAAGGAAGATCCTGTTTTTGATTTAAAGCCTTTGCCTGATAATCTTAAATATGCTCATATTGATGATAAGAAAATATATCCTGTTATTATTAGTTCTAAGGTTACAGAGTTTGAAGAAGAAAGATTATTGCAAATATTGAAGAAACACCGAGGTGCTATTGGCTATACTCTTGATGACTTGAAGGGGATTTCTCCCTCTATTTGCCAACATGCCATTAATATGGAAGATGATGCGAAGCCTGTTGTTGAACCTCGGCGTCGTCTAATTCCCAAGATGAAGGATGTGGTAAGAAATGAGGTATTACGACTTCTTGAAGCTGGTATTATATATCCTATTGCTGATAGTAGATGGGTTAGTCCCGTGCATTGCGTTCCTAAGAAAGGAGGAATGACTGTTGTGCCTAATGATAATGATGAGCTCATACCTCAAAGAGTAGTTGTAGGGTATAGAATGTGCATTGATTATCGAAAAGTTAATAAGGTTACTAAAAAAGATCATTACCCTTTGCCTTTTATTGATCAAATGTTAGAAAGGTTATCTAAAAATACTCATTTTTGCTTTCCGGATGGTTATTCGGGTTTTCACAAATTGTCTGTTAAAGCTAAAGATCAAGAGAAAACCACTTTTACTTGTCCCTATGGAACTTATGCTTATAGGCGTATGCCTTTTGATTTATGTAATGCTCCTGCTACTTTTCAAAGATGCATGTCTGCTATTTTTCATGGCTTTTGTGAGAGTATTGTGGAAGTATTCATGGATGATTTTTCCGTCTACGGGAATTCTTTTGATAGTTGCTTGCGAAACCTTGATAAAGTTTTGCAGAGATGTGAAGAAACTAACCTTGTTCTTAATTGGGAGAAATGCCACTTTATGGTTAATGAAGGAATTGTATTGGGACATAAAATTTCTGAGAGAGGTATTGAAGTTGATAGAGCTAAAGTTGAAGCCATTGAGAAGATGCCCTATCCAAGGGATGTTAAAGGTATTCGTAGTGTTCTTGGTCATGCTGGGTTTTATAGGAGATTTATTAAAGATTTCTCCAAGATTTCAAAGCCTCTTACTAATCTTCTTCAAAAAGATGTACCTTTTGTTTTTGATGATGATTGTAAGGAAGCTTTTGAAACTCTAAAGAAAGCCTTAACAACTGCTCCTATAGTTGAACCTCCTGATTGGAATTTACCATTTGAAATTATGTGTGATGCTAGTGATTTTGCTGTAGGCGCTGTTCTTGGACAGCGAGTAGATAAACAATTAAATGTTATTCATTATGCTAGCAAAACTCTTGATGCTGCTCAAAGAAATTATGCTACTACCGAAAAAGAATTGTTAGCTGTAGTCTTTGCTTGTGATAAATTTAGATCTTATATTGTTGATTCAAAAGTTACAATTCATACTGATCATGCTGCAATTAGATACCTTATGACAAAGAAAGATGCTAAGCCGAGGCTTATTAGATAGGTACTTCTTTTGCAAGAATTTGATTTACATATTGTAGATAGGAAAGGTGCTGATAATCCTGTTGTCGATAATTTGTCTAGATTGGAAAACATTGCTTATGATCCTGTTCCCGTTAATGATAGTTTTCCAAATGAACAATTGGCTGTAATAAAGGTGAGCTCGCGAGAGAGTCCTTGGTATGCTGATTATGCTAACTTTATTGTTTCCAAGTACTTGCCGCCAACCTTTTCAGCTCAGCAAAGGAGGAAATTCTTTTATGACTTGAGGCATTATTTCTGGGATGACCCACACTTATATAAAGAAGGAGTGGATGGTATTCGGCGAAGGTGTGTTCCCGAATATGAACAACAAGAGATATTGAGTAAATGTCATGGCAGTGCTTATGGAGGACATCACGCCGGAGATAGAACCGCACAAAAGGTTCTACAATCAGGTTTTTATTGGCCAACTCTCTTCAAAGATGCAAGGAAGTTTATTTTATCTTGTGATGAATGTCAAAGGGTTGGTAATATCTCCAGACGCAATGAAATGCCTATGAATTATACTCTTGTTATTGAACCGTTTGATTGTTGGGGATTCGACTTCATGGGACCTTTTCCCTCTTCAAAAGGTAACACTCATATACTTGTTGTTGTTGATTATGTTACTAAATGGGTGGAAGCCATACCTACAAAAAGTGCTGATGGTGAGACCTCTTTAAAAATGCTTTTAGATATTATTTTTCCTAGATTTGGAGTACCTAGATATATCATGACTGATGGAGGTTCTCATTTTATTCATGGAGGTTTTAGAAAACTCTTGCTAAGTATGGTATTAATCATAGAATTGCTTCCGCTTATCACCCTCAAAGTAGTGGTCAAGTAGAACTATCAAATAGAGAAATTAAATCTATCTTGCATAAGACCGTTAATAAATCTAGAAAGAATTGGGCTAGTAAATTGAAAGAAGCACTATGGGCTTATAGAACTGCTTATAAAAACCCCATGGGAATGTCACCTTATAAAATGGTTTACGGAAAAGCTTGTCATTTACCTTTAGAACTAGAACACAAAGCTTATC
>NC_061510.1:271161334-271183026 GCF_022539505.1 Lolium rigidum | reverse complement strand
TTCACCACGACGACGGTATTCAATATTCATCGGATCCCAACAAACACAACATGTAGCATTACAAATAGATGATCTTGATCATGATAGGCAGCTCACAAGATCTAACATGATAGCACAATGAGGAGAAGACAACCATCTAGCTACTGTTATGGACCCATAGTCCAGGGGTGGACTACTCACACATCGATCCGGAGGCGATCATGGCGATGAAGAGACCTCCGGGAGATGATTCCCCTCTCCGGCGGGGTGCCGGAGGCGATCTCTGAATCCCCCGAGATGGGATTGGCGGCGGCGGCGTCTCTGTAAGGTTTTCCGTATCGTGGCTCTCGGTACTGGGGGTTTCGCGACGAAGGCTTTAAGTAGGCGGAAGGGTGGAGTCGGGAGAGTCACGAGGGGCCCACACAACAGGCCGGCGCGGCCAGGGCTTGGGCCGCGCCGCCCTAGTGTGTCGCCACCTCGTGGCCCCACTTCGTTTCCTCTTCGGACTTCTGGAAGCTTCGTGGAAAAATAGGACCATGGGCGTTGATTTCGTCCAATTCCGAGAATATTTCCTTACTAGGATTTCTGAAACCAAAAAACAGCGAGAAAACGACAAGCGGCTCTTCGGCATCTCGTCCATAGGTTAGTGCCGGAAAATGCATAATAATGACATATAATGTGTATAAAACATGTGAGTATCATCAATAAAGTAGCATGGAACATAAGAAATTATATATACGTTTGGGACGTATCAAGCATCCCCAAGCTTAGTTCCTACTCGCCCTCGAGTAGGTAAACGATAACAAAGATAATTTCTGAAGTGACATGCTATCATAATCTTGATCATACTATTGTAAGCATATGAGATGAATGCAGCGATTCGAAGCAATGATGAAGATAATGAGTAAACAAATGAATCATATAGAAAAGACTTTTCATGAATAGTACTTTCAAGACAAGCATCAATAAGACTTGCATAAGAGTTACTCATAAAGCATTAAATTCAAAGTAAAGGCATTGAAGCAACACAAAGGAAGATATAAGTTTCAGCGGTTGCTTTCAACTTCAACATGTATATCTCATGGATAATTGTCAACACAAAGCGATATAACAAGTGCAATAGGTAAACATGTAAGAATCAATGCACACAGTTGATACAAGTGTTTGCTTCTGGGATAGAAAGAGTAGGCAAACTGACTCAACAATAAGGTAGAAGATAGGCCCTTCGCAGAGGGAAGCATTGATTACTATATTTGTGCTAGATCTTTTCATTTTGAAAACAAGAAACAATTTTGTCAACGGTAGTAATAAAGCATATGTGTTATGTATAAGATATCTTATAAGTTGCAAGCCTCATGCATAGTATACCAATAGTGCTCGCACCTTGTCCTAATTAGCTTGGATTAACACGGATTATCATTGCATAGCATATGTTTCAACCAAGTGTCACAAAGGGGTACCTCTATGCCGCTCTGTACAAAGGTCTAAGGAGAAAGTTCGCATTGGATTTCTCGCTTTTGATTATTCTCAACTTAGACATCCATACCGAGACAACATAGACAACAGATAATGGACTCCTCTTTAATGCATAAGCATTGAACAACAATTAAAATTCTCATAAGAGATTGAGGATTAGTTGTCCACACTGAAACTTCCACCATGAATCATGGCTTTAGTTAGCGGCCCAATGTTCTTCTCTAACAGTATGCATACTCAAACCATTTGATCATGAAAATCTCCCTTACTTCAGACAAGACGAACATGCATATCAACTCACATGATATTCAACAAAGGTAAAAGTTGATGGCGTCCCCAGAAACATGGTTACCGCTCAACAAGCAACTTATTATGAAATAAGACACATAAGTACATATTCTTCACCACAATAGTTTTTAAGGCTATTTGTCCCATGAGCTATATATTGTAAAGGCAAAGAATAGAATTTTAAAGGTAGCACTCAAGTAATCTACTTTGGAATGGCAGGGAAATACCATGTGGTAGGCAGGTATGGTGGACACAAATGGCATAGTTTTTGGCTCAAGGATTTGGATGCATGAGAAGAATTCCTCTCAATACAAGGCTAGGCTAGCAAGGTTGTTTGAAGCAAACTCAAGTATAAGAGGTGCAGCAAAGCTCACATATGAACATATTGTAACTATTATAAGACTTTATATTGTCTCCTTGTTGTTCAAACACCTCAACCAGAAAATATCTAGACTCTAGAGATCAATCATGCAAACCAAATTTTAACAAGCTCTATGTAGTTCTTCATTAATGGGTACAAGGTACATGATGCAAGAGCTTAAACACCCCTCTCCAACTTGGCTGATAGTCCCATGCAGGCCTGGACAGATAGTATTTCTGATAATTCTTCCTCCTCTGTTGAGACTATGGACTTGGATGTCCTTGGTTCTGTCCAGATTAATTCCTTCAGTCTGAATAATGCTTCCTTTCATGATTTACATGCTGAAATTTGGGCAAGAGTAACCCTGGTTAAAGCACTGGTCAACTCTACACCCAGCCCTATGACTGATGGAAAATTCCTCTCTATTCAGATGCAGTTGCCAACTTCTGTTCTATTTGAAATGGTGCATGAATTTCTGAATCTGACTACTGGCAGAAAGGTGGCAAGGACAGCTTCTTCTCTTGGTCCTCTTAGCATTCCTGACACTCAAGAAATTGAACAGATTAACAGTCTTGCTCATGTTGGCCAGAAAAGGAAGAAAATCCCTATAGTGATACCAGAGAGTACTTTGCAAGTCAGGAGGAGTCCAAGAACTAACAAGTATGATGGTTTCAAGCCTAGGAATGATTCTGACACCAAGACAGTAAAATCCAAAGTGAAGCCGAGGAAGGATCCATCTAAACAGAAAGCAACTGCTGATATACCTGCTGCTCCATCAACTTCTGCAGTCACTCCTATTCCTGTCCTTCAGTCCATTGGAATTAATCTGTGTGGTATTCCTCCTACTGAAGTGTCTTCACAGAAGCTTCTGTCACCTCTGCAGGAGGGATCTTCTTCTGATAGCAGTGCCTAGTTGTAATCTGCCATTTTATTCAAAGTTGCTTTTGTAATGAATTTCCTTAAGAAATGGTGTGTACTATGTTGGAATATCAGGGGCCTTAATGCTAAAAGCAAACAACTTGCCCTTATGAATGCTATTAAGATTAGTGCTTGCTCTGTGGTTTGCTTACAAGAAACTAAGAAAGAGGATTTTGATATTGCTTTTATCAAATCTTGTTGCCCCAGTGGTTTTGACGAGTATGTGTTTGTTCCTTCCAATGGTGCCTCAGGTGGGCTTATTATTTTGTGGAAAAGCTCTGTTTTCTCTGGTATGGTGATGCACTGTGAGCCCTTTGCTTTATCTGTGCACTTCACATCGCAGCACTCTTCCCAGAATTGGACACTGGTTAATATTTATGGGCCTTGTACTGGAGATTTAAGGGAAGATTTTGTGAATTGGTTTGAAAATTTAATTATTCCCGATGATGAGGATTGGTTGCTTTTGGGTGATTTTAACTTCATTCGATCACCAACAAACAGAAATAAGCCAGGGGGTAATATTAATGATATGCTTCTTTTCAATGACATAATTCGCTCCCAGAACTTGACTGAACTTCCCATTAAAGGGAGGAAGTACACTTGGAGTAATATGCAGGATAATCCACTGTTAGAGCAACTCGACTGGTTTTTCACTTCTTTGCACTGGACAAATGCCTATCCTGCTACCTTAGTGACTGCTCAGGGCAAGCCCACCTCTGATCACTGCCCTTGTGTTGTTTCCATTCAAACAAATATACCTGGTTCCAAATTATTTCGTTTTGAGAACTATTGGGTAGCCCATCCTGGTTTTCATCAAGTAGTAACTGATAGTTGGTCAAAACCAACTCATAAAGGAAATTCAGCAGCAAACATAAATGCAAAATTCAAGAGGCTTAGATATGATCTGAAATTTTGGAGCAAATCCATTTCTAGACTATCTATTTGTATTGAGAATTCAAATAAAGCCATTCTGGAATTAGATACTATGGAAGATTGTAGGCCCCTGTCCACTCCAGAAATGAATTTTAGAATTATTCTGAAGAAACACTTATGCAATTTACTTCATTATCAGAATATATACTGGAAGAAAAGGTGCACTATTAGGTGGACTAAATTTGGAGATGAAAATACCAAATTTTTCCAGGCCATGGCTACTGAAAGGCATAGGAAAAATTCAATTGCAACACTTGCCCTACCTGATGGAGCTATTGTCACTGAACATGCAGATAAAGAGAAGTTAATTTTTGAGGCTTTCAAAGACAGGCTAGGGACTTGTGACTCCCCTACTATGCAATTTGATTTATCGGCTATTATTTCTCCAGTAGATGGTCTTGAAGAATTATCACAACCCTTTACTAAGGCAGAAATTGATGAGATTATTAAATCAATGCCAGTGGATAAGGCACCTGGACCTGATGGATTCAATGGGTTATTCCTGAAGACATGTTGGGAAACTATAAAAGAAGATGTATATCAGATTTGCTTTGATTTCTATGAGGGAAAGCTGAATCTTGACAGTATAAATATGGGCTAAATTACTCTGATACCAAAAATTCAATCTCCCCTGGAGGTAGGTGACTACAGGCCTATTACACTGTTAAACTGTGTGCTGAAAATTATCACCAAGCTTCTAGCCAACAGACTACAGAAGAAGGTTTTGCAAATTGTTCATAGAAACCAATATGGCTTCCTTAAAGGAAGAACTATACAGGACTGCCTTGCATGGGCATTTGAATTTATCTACCAATGTCAAGCCTCTAAGCAAGAAATTATTTTACTCAAATTAGATTTTGCTAAGGCATTTGACACAATTGATCACTCTGCTATGCTCAAAATTATGAAGCAAATGGGCTTTGATGATAAATGGATTAAATGGCTCACTATTATTTTCCAGTCTGGGATGTCATCTGTGCTGTTAAATGGAGTTCCTGGGAGACAGTTTCATTGTAAGAGAGGAGTCAGGCAAGGGGATCCCCTCTCCCCATTGATTTTTGTGCTTGCTGCTGATCTTCTCCAGTCAGTAATCAATAAAGCATTCAGGGATGGATTACTCAATGCACCTTTTTCTCCTGATTTTGGTATGGACTTCCCGAGTGATACAATATGCGAGATGATACACTCATTATAATGCCAGCCAATACACAACAAATTTTGGTGATGAAAGATATTCTCGAGAAATATGCTGCCTCAACAGGACTCAAGATCAATTTTCATAAGTCCTCACTCATCCCTATAAATCTGTCTGAATCAAGGGCCACCAATATTGCTCAAACTCTAGGTTGCTCTATTGCCTCCATGCCTTTCACCTATTTGGGACTTCCTGTGGGAACAACAAAACCCACAGTACAAGACTTAATGCCTCTAGTGGATCGAATTGAAAGAAGAGTTTCTGCTACTTTCCTCATGATGTCATATAGTGGACGAGTCACAGTGATTAATTCACTACTTTCTTCTATTGCCACATTTACTATGTGCTCCATCCAACTGAATCCAAAAATCCTAGAGCATGTTGAGAAGATCAGGAGGCATTGTTTATGGAATAAGAAGACTGATGATGGGGAGAAATGTAATTCTTTGGCTGCATGGGATATGGTCTGCAGGCCTAAGAAGAAGGGTGGTCTAGGTATTTTAAATCTGAAATTACAAAACCAGGGTTTACTTCTCAAATATCTGCACAAATTCTATAACAAAACAGACACACCTTGGGTCCACCTCGTTTGGAATTCCTACTATTTTGGTAAAGTGCCCCATACCATGAGTCCCTGTGGATCTTTTTGGTGGAGAGAGATTTTCAAATTGACTCCCATTTATAGAGGAATTACAAAGATCTTAATTGGAGATGGTTCCACTGCACTATTTTGGAAAGACAATTGGGAGGAGGGAATTCACTCAGAAATGCACCCCAGGGCATTCTCCTATGCTAGGAATGAAGATGTGTCAATACAGGATTTCCTAACTGCCAGCAGATTGTCTGATAATTTTTATCTGCCTTTGTCCCCTCAAGCTTTGGAAGAAACAAGGACTTTACAAAATGATGTGTCTCATATTGAAATGGCAACTAATGGCAATGATAAATGGACTTATGCCTGGGGTTCTGACATATACTCATCAAAGAGCTTTTACCAATACTGCTTTAGAGAACTGCAACCCCATATTGTATTTTCCTGGCTATGGAAGACAAAATGTGTGCCTAAGATGAAGTTCTTCTGCTGGTTGATTCTCTCAGACAGACTAAATACTAGAAACATGTTGAGACGAAGACACTACATTCTGAATTCTGGATATAATTGCCTTCTATGTATTTCTCCTCCTGAGGAAACAATTGAGCATCTGTTCTTTCATTGTCAATTCAGTACTGAATGCTGATCCACCCTTAACCTTTTCTGGCAACAAACTGGGGATAGATGTCATATTATTGAACAAGGACGATCACAGTGGACACAGCCCATGTTCATGGAAATATTTATTGTTGCAGCCTGGAGCATTTGGAAGGAGAGAAACAATTTTCTGTTCAATAATGTCCCACCAAATGTGGATTCTTGGAAGCAAAGATTTAAAGCTGACTTCTCTTTGCTAGTTCATAGAACTAAGGAGTCTTTACACTCCTTTATTCATAATCTTGTTAATAACTTGTAATTTCTTTCAGTACCCCCCCATGTAATCCCCCCCTGTAATTCCTTCCCATGTAAATTCTCCATGACTACACCCTCATGAGGGCATTTTAATATAAAAACAGTAGGAGCCTTTCCTACTGTTAAATGTTCAAAAAAAAAAAAAACATGATCTATATAAGCACAACAATTGCCAAGTATCAAATTATTTAACACATTATACCATTTACCACATGCGGCATTTTCCGTTTCCAACCATATAACAATGAATGAAATAGTCCAACTTTCGCAATGAACATTAAAGATAAAACTAAGAACATATGTGTTCATACGAAACAGCGGAGCGTGTCTCTCTCCCAAACAAAGAATGCTAGGATCCGATTTTATTCAAACAAAAACAAAAACAAAAACAAACAGACGCTCCAAGTAAAGCACATAAGATGTGACGGAATAAAAATATAGTTTCACTAGAGGTGACCTGATAAGTTGTCGATGAAGAAGGGATGCCTTGGGCATCCCCAAGCTTAGATGCTTGGGTCTTCTTAAAATATGCAGGGATGAACCACGGGTGCATTCCCAAGCTTTGACTTTTCACTCTTCTTGATCATATTGTATCATCCTCCTCTCTTGACCCTTGAAAACTTCCTCCACACCAAACTCAAAACAAACTCATTAGAGGGTCAGTGCATAATTCATATATTCGAGAGGTGACATAATCATTCTTAACACTTCAGTACATTGCACAAAGCTACTGAAAGTTAATGGAACAAAGAAATCCATCAAACATAGCAAAACAGACAGTGCGAAATAAAAGACAGAATCTGTCAAAAACAGAACGATCCAGTAAAGACGAATTTTTAAGAGGCACCAGACTTGCTCAGATGAAAATGCCCAAATTTAATGAAAGTTGCGTACATATCTGAGGATCACGCACGTAAATTGGCAGATTTTTATAAATTTTCTACAGAGACTACTGCTCAAATTCGTGATAGCAAGAAATCTGTTTCTGTGCAGCAATCCAAATCTAGTATTGACTTTACTATCAAAGACTTTACTTGGCACAACAATGCAATAAAATAAAGATAAGGAGAGGTTGCTACAGTAATAACAACTTCCAAGACTCAAATATAAAATAAAGTGCAGAAGTAAAATAATGGGTTGTCTCCCATAAGCGCTTTTCTTTAACGCCTTTCGGCTAGGCGCGAGAAAGTGTGAATCAAGTAACATCAAGAGACGAAGCATCAACATCATAATTTGTTCTAATAATAGAATCATAAGGTAACTTCATTCTCTTTCTAGGAAAGTGTTCCATACCTTTCTTGAGAGGAAATTGATATTTAATATTACCTTCCTTAATATCAATAGTAGCACCAACAGTTCGAAGAAAAGGTCTTTCCAATATAATGGGACAAGATGCATTGCATTCAATATCCAAGACAACAAAATCAACGGGGACAAGGTTATTGTTAACTATAATACGAACATTATCAATCCTCCCCAAAGGTTTCTTTATAGCATTATCAGCGAGATTAACATCCAAATAACGATTTTTCAATGGTGGCAAGTCAAGCATATCATAGATTTTCGTAGGCATAACAGAAATACTTGCACCAAGATCACATAAAGCATTACAATCAAAATCATTGACCCTCATCTTAATGATGGGCTCCCAACCATCTTCTAACTTCCTAGGAATAGAGGTTTCAAGTTTTAGTTTCTCTTCTCTAGCTTTTATGAGAGCATTTGTAATATGTTTTGTAAAGGCCAAATTTATAGCACCAGCATTGGGACTTTTAGCAAGTTTTTGTAAGAACTTTATAACTTCAGAGATGTGACAATCATCAAAATCTAAATCATTATGACCTACAGCAATGGAATCATTATCCCCAACATTTTGAAAAATTTCAGCAGTTTTATCAGTTTCAGCAGTTTTAGCAGTTTCAGGCAATTTTGTACGCTTTGCACTAGGAGTAGAAATATTGCCAACACCAATTATTTTACCATTAATAGTAGGAGGTGTAGCAACATGTTAAGCATTAACATTACTAGTGGTGGTAATAGTCCAAACTTTAGCTACATTATTCTCTTTAGCTAGTTTTTCATTTTCTTCTCTTTCCCACCTAGCATGCAATTCAGCCATCAATCTAATATTCTCATTAATTCGAACTTGGATGGCATTTGCTGTAGTAACAATTTTATTATCAATATCCTTATTAGGCATAACTTTCAATTTTAAAAGATCAACATCAGAGGCAAGTCTATCAACCTTAGAAGCTAGAATATCAATTTTATCAAGCTTTTTTTCAACAGATTTGTTAAAAGTAGTTTGTGTACTAATAAATTATTTAAGCATGGCTTCAAGACCAGGGGGTACATTCCTATTATTGTTGTAAGAATTCCCATAAGAATTACCATAACTATTACCATTAGCAGCAGGATATGGCCTATAGTTGTTACCAGAATTATTCCTATAAGCATTGTTGTTGAAATTATTACTTTTAATGAAATTCACATCAACATGTTCTTCTTGGGAACCAATGAAGCTAAAGGAACATTATTAGGATCAACATTACATCTACCATTCACAAGCATAGACATAATAGCATCAATCTTATCACTCAAGGAGGAGGTTTCTTCAACAGAATTTACCTTCTTACCTTGTGGAGCTCTTTCCGTGTGCCATTCAGAGTAATTTATCATCATATCATCAAGAAGCTTTGTTGCCGCCCCCTAAGTGATGGACATAAAGGTACCTCCAGCAGCTGAATCCAATAGGTTCCGCGAAGAAAAATTAAGTCCTGCATAAAAGGTTTGGATGATCATCCAAGTAGTTAGTCCATGGGTTGGGCAATTCTTTACCAAAGATTTCATTCTCTCCCATGCTTGAGCAACATGTTCATTATCTAATTGCTTAAAATTCATTATGCTACTTCTCAGAGATATAATTTTAGCGGGAGGATAATATCTACCAATAAAAGCATCCTTACATTTAGTCCAAGAATCAATACTATTTCTAGGCAAAGATAGCAACCAATCTTTAGCTCTTCCTCTTAAGGAGAAAGGAAACAATTTTAATTTTATTATATCACCATCTACATCCTTATACTTTTGCATTGCACATAGTTCAACAAAATTATTAAGATGGGCAGCAGCATCATCAGAACTAACACCAGAAAATTGCTCTCTCATAACAAGATTCGATAAAGCAGGTTTAATTTCAAAGAATTCTGCTGTAGTAGCAGGTGGAGCAATAGGTGTGCATAAGAAATCATTATTATTTGTGCTTGTGAAGTCACACAACTTAGTATTTTCAGGAGTACCCATTTTAGCAGTAGTAAATAAAGCAAACGAAATAAAGTAAATGCAAGTAACTACTTTTTTTGTGTTTTTAATATGGAGAACAAAACAGTAAATAAAATAAAGCTAGCAACTAATTTTTTTGTGTTTTTGATATAAGAGCAAACAAAGCAGTAAATAAAATAAAACAAAGCAAGACAAAAACAAAGTAAAGAGATTGGAAGTGGGAGACTCCCCTTGCAGCGTGTCTTGATCTCCCCGGCAACGACGCCAGAAATTTGCTTGATGCGTGTAGTTGACACGTCCGTTGGGAACCCCAAGAGGAAGGTGTGATGCGCACAGCAGCAAGTTTCCCTCAGTAAGAAATCAAGGTTTATCGAACCAGTAGGAGTCAAGAAGCACGTTGAAGGTTGTTGGTGGCGGAGTGTAGTGCGGCGCAACACCAGGGATTCCGGCGCCAACGTGGAACCTGCACAACACAATCAAAGTACTTTGCCCCAACGTAACAGTGAGGTTGTCAATTTCACCGGCTTGATGTAAACAAAGGATTAAACGTATTGTGTGGATGATGATGATTGTTTGCGAAGAACAGTAAAGAACAATTGCAGTAGATTGTATTTCAGATGTAAAGAATAGGACCGGGGTCCACAGTTTACTAGTGGTGTCTCTCCCATAAGATAAACAGATGTTGGGTGAACAAATTACAGTTGGGCAATTGACAAATAAAGAAGGCATAACAATGCACATACATATATCATGATGAGTACTATGAGATTCAATCGGGGCATTACGACAAAGTACATAGACCGCTATCCGGCATGCATCTATGCCTAAAAAGTCCACCTTCGAGGTTATCATCCGAACCCCCTCCGGTATTAAGTTGCAAACAACGAGACAATTGCATTAAGTATGGTGCGTAATGTAATCAACACAAATATCCTTAGACAAAGCATCGATGTTTTATCCCTAGTGGCAACAAGCACATCCACAACCTTAGAACTTTCGTCATTGTCCCAGATTTAATGGAGGCATGAACCCACTATCGAGCATAAATACCCCCTCTTGGAGTCACAAGTATCAACTTGGCCGAGCCTCTACTAGCAACGGAGAGTATGCAAGAACATAAATAACATATATGATAGATTGATAATCAACTTGACATAGTATTCAATATTCATCGGATCCCAACAAACACAACATGTAGCATTACAAATAGATGATCTTGATCATGATAGGAAGCTCACAAGATCTAACATGATAGCACAATGAGGAGAAGACAACCATCTAGCTACTGCTATGGACCCATAGTCCAGGGGTGGACTACTCACACATCGATCCGGAGGCGATCATGGCGATGAAGGGACCTCCGGGAGATGATTCCCCTCTCCGGCGGGGTGCGGAGGCGATCTCCTGAATCCCCCGAGATGGGATTGGCGGCGGCGGCGTCTCTGTAAGGTTTTCCGTATCGTGGCTGTCGGTACTGGGGGTTTTGCGACGAAGGCTTTAAGTAGGCGGAAGGGCGGAGTCGGGAGAGTCACGAGGGGCCCACACAACAGGCCGGCGTGGCCAGGGCTTGGGCCGCGCTGCCCTAGTGTGTCGCCACCTCGTGGCCCCACTTCGTTTCCTCTTCGGACTTCTGGAAGCTTCGTGGAAAAATAGGACCCTGGGAGTTGATTTCGTCCAATTCCGAGAATATTTCCTTACTAGGATTTCTGAAACCAAAAACAGCAGAAAACAGCAACTGGCTCTTCGGCATCTCGTCAATAGGTTAGTGCCGGAAAATGCATAATAATGACTTATAATGTGTATAAAACATGTGAGTATCATCAATAAAGTAGCATGGAACATAAGAAATTATACATACGTTTGGGACGTATCAATGAGTATGCTAATTCAAGGGCCAACACAGCTAGGAAACGATATCAACATGTATCTCAAACTATTAAAGGAGGAGCTTGAAACGTTGTGGGCGGAGGAAGGGGTAGATACATGGAACGTTGTCGAGGAAGAATATTTCCCTTTGAGAGCCGTGTTGATCACGATGGTGCATGACTACCTCGATTACGGCTATATTTCGTGCCAGGTGTGCCATGGACACAAGGCATGTGTCAGGTGCACGTGAGAGACGGTGTTTTTGTAGCTTGGTAAGGATCCCGGCTCTTCTAAAACCATTTTACATGGGGCATCGAAGGTGGCTACACAAGACTGACCCATGGAGAAAGCGTGGAGATCTGTTCGATGGTATAGATGAACCCCAAGGACCTCCACGTAAGAGGAGCGGCGAAGAGATCGATACATTACTGAAAGGTTGGAAGGAGTGCCCTGCGCCGGGAAAGATTTGTCAAAAGCCCGGAGAGAAGAAGAAAAAGGCAACGACGCCGCTCATTGGTGTATGGAAAAGGAGGTCCGTGTTTTGGGACTTGCCGTACTGGAAAATTCTCGATACACCTCACTGCCTTGATGTCATGCATATCACAAAGAACGTGTGCGAGAGCTTTCTTGGCACTCTTCTCAACATGCCGGACCGGCCCAAAGATGGGCCGAAAGCAAGACATGACCTGAAAGTTTTGGGCATCAGGGAAGAGCTTCAGATCCCGCTGAGCCAAGACGGACAGTCGGAGGAGGAGATTGACGGCGGTCAGAAGCGCAAAAGGATTAAGCAGCCAGACTATTATTGCCCCCCTCCTGCTTCACTTTTAGTCCGGTTGAGGTCCATCAATTTTTCAATTGCCTTCTAGGAGTCAGAGTGCCCTTCGGTTACTCCGTGCAGAAACATGGACCCCAAGAAACGAAACTTCAGCAGCATGAAGTCTCATGACTGTCACGTGATGATGACGCAGATTCTTCCGGTTGCAATCCGAGGTATAATGGATGACCATGTCCGTGCAACGCTGACTATGCTCTGTAAATTCTTCGACGTCATAACCCGGAAGTCGATAAGCGTGAAGAAACTCGCAAGGCTCCAGGAAGAGATCGTGGTGATCCTATGTGAGCTTGAGATGTATGCTTGTGACGGTAAAGCACACGTCCGTTGGGAACCCCAAGAGGAAGGTATGATGCGTACAGCAGCGAGTTTTCCCTCAGAAAGAAAGCAAGGTTATCGAACCAGTAGGAGATGAAGGCCACGTGAAGGTTGTTGGTGAAGGAGTGTAGTGCGGCGCAACACCAGGGATTCCGGCGCCAACGTGGAACCTGCACAACACAATCAAACTACTTTGTCCCAACTTAACAGTGAGGTTGTCAATCTCACCGGCTTGCTGAAAACAAAGGATTAAACGTATGGTGTGGAGAATGATGTTTGCTTGCGAGAAAACAAAACAGAACAATGATTGCGATAGGTTGTATTTCAGATGTAAAAGAATGGACCGGGGTCCACAGTTCACTAGTGGTGTCTCTCCAATAAGATAAATAGAATGTTGGGTGAACAAATTACGGTTGGGCAATTGACAAATAGAGAGGGCATAACAATGCACATACATATCATGATGACTACTATGAGATTTACTTAGGGCATTACGACAAAGAACATAGACCGCCATCCAGCATGCATCTATGCCTAAAAAGTCCACCTTCGGGTTAGCATCCGCACCCCTTCCGGTATTAAGTTGCAAACAACAGACAATTGCATTAAGTACTGTGCGTAATGTAAACAATACAAATATCCTTAGACAAAGCATTGATGTTTTATCCCTAGTGGCAACAGCACATCCACAACCTTAGGGTTGTTGTCACTCCCCCATATTCAATGGAGACATGAACCCACTATCTAGCATAAATACTCCCTCTTGGAGTTACAAGTATCAACTTGGCCAGAGCCTCTACTAGCAACGCAGAGCATGCAAGATCATCAACAACACATATATGATAGATTAATAATGAACTTGACATAGTATACCATATTCATCGGATCCCAACAAACACAACATGTAGCATTACAAATAGATGATCTTGATCATGATAGGAAGCTCACAAGATCTAAACATGATGGCACAAGAGGAGAAGACAACCATCTAGCTACTGCTATGGACCCATAGTCCAAGGATGAACTACTCACGCATCAGTCCGGAGGCGGGCATGGTGATGTAGAGCCCTCCGGTGATGATTCCCATCTCCGGCAGGGTGCCAGAGGCGATCTCCTGAACCCCTCGAGATAGGGTCGACGGCGGCGGCGTCTCTGGAACTGTTCTCGTATTCTGGCTCTCGGTACTAGGGTTTTCGCGTCGGGAGGATTATATAGGCGAAGGGGCAGAGTCGGGGGACGCCCGAGGGGCCCACCCCATATGGCGGCACGGCCAGGGGTGGGGCCGCGCCCCCCTATGGTGTGGCCGCCTCGTGGCTCCTCTTCGTCTCTCCTTCGGTCTTCTGGAACATTCCGTGGAAAATAGGGTCGTGGGCTTTTGTTTCGTCCAATTCCGAGAATATCCGTAAAATAACTTTTCTGAAATCAAAAACAGTAGAAAACAGGAACTGGCACCGCGGCATCTTGTTAATAGGTTAGTCCCGGAAAATGCATAAAAACATTATAAAGTGTGAGTAAAACATGTAGGTATTGTCATAAAACTAGCATGGAACATAAGAAATTATAGATACGTTGGAGACGTATCAAGCATCCCCAAGCTTAGTTCCTACTCGCCCTCGAGTAGGTAAACGATAAAAAGAATAATTTCTGAAGTGACATGCTACCAACATAATCTTGATCAACACTATTGTAAAGCATATGAGATGAATGAAGTGACCCAAAGCAACGGTTTATAGTTTGCTAACAAAAAGATAATGACTAAACAACTGAATCATATAGCAAAAACTTTTCATGAATAGTACTTTCAAGACAAGCATCAAAAAGTCTTGCATAAGAGTTAACTCACAAAGCAATAGATTCTTAATAAGAGGTTTTGAAGCAACACAAAGGAAGATTTAAGTTTCAGCAATTGCTTTCAACTTTCAACATGCATATCTCATGGATAATTGTCAACACAAAGTAATATGATGAGTGCAATAAGCAAGCATGTAAGAATCAATGCGCACGGTTGACACAAGTGTTTGCTTCTAAGATAGAAAGAAGTAGGTAAACTGACTCAACATAAAGTAAAAGAAAGGCCCTTCGCAGAGGGAAGCAGGGATTACTCATGTGCTAGAGCTTTTATTTTGAAAACATGGAAACAATTGTGTCAACGGTAGTAATAATTCATATGGGTTATGTATAAAATTTCCTATAAGTTGCAAGCCTCATGCATCGAATACTAATAGTGCCCGCACCTTGTCCTAATTAGCTCGGATTTTCATGGATTATCATCGCATTACATATGTTTCAACCAAGTGTCACAAAGGGGTACCTCTATGCCACCTGTACAAAGGTCCAAGGAGATAAATCTCATTTGATTTCTCGATTTTGATAGATCTCAACTTGAGTACATCCATACCGGGACAATATAGAAAACAGATAATGGACTCCTCTTTTATGCTTTAAGCATTCAACAACAGATAATATTATCATAAGAGATTTGAGGATTAATGTCCAAGCTGAAACTTCCACCATGATACATGGCTTTGGTTGGCGGCCCAATGTTCTTCTCTAACAACATGCATACTCAAACCATTTCAACTCATGGAAAATCTCCCTTACTTCATACAAGATGAACATGCATAGCAACTCACATGATATTCAACAAAGGAATAACAGGTTGATGGCGTCCCCAGATAACATGGTTACCGCTCAACAAGCAACTTATAAGAACTAAGATACACAAGCGACATATTCCTTACCACAATAGTTTTTTAGGCTACTTTACCATGAGCTATGTATTGCAAAAACAAAGAATGAATTTTTGAAAGGTTTTAAAGGTAGCACACAAGCAATTTACTTGGAATGGCAGAAAAATACCACATAGTAGGTAGTTATGGTGGACACAAATGGCATAGGTTTTGGCTCAAGGTTTTGGATGCACGAGAAGCATTCCCTCTCGGTACAAGGCTTTGGCTAGCAAGGTTGTTTGAAGCAAACACAAGTATAAAACGGTACAGACAAAACTTACATAAGAACATATTGCAAGCATTATAAGACTCTACACTTGTCTTCCTTGTTGTTCAAACACTTTTACCAGAAAATATCTAGACCTTAGAGAGACCAATCATGCAAACCAAATTTCAACAAGCTCTACAGTAGTTCTCCAATAATAGATTTAAACTACATGATGCAAGAGCTTAAACATGATCTACTTGAGAGCTCAAAACAATTGCCAAGTATCAAATTATTCAAGACAATATACCAATTACCACATGAAGCATTTTCTGTTTCCAACAAAATAACAATAAGTGCAGCGGCTTTCATCTTTCGCCATGAACATGAAAAATAAAACTAAGAACACAAGTGTTCAAATGAAAAAGCGGAGCGTGTCTCTCTCCCACACAAGCATGTTAGGATCCGATTTATTCAGAGAATGAAAACAACAAAACGAAAATAAAAGCACACAGACGCTCCAAGTAAAGCACATAAGATGTGACGGAATTAAAATATAGTTTCACTAGAGGTGACTTGATAAGTTGTTGATGAAGAAGGGGATGCCTTGGGCATCCCCAAGCTTAGACGCTTGAGTCTTCTTGAAATATGCAGGGATGAACCACGGGGGCACCCCCAAGTTTAGACTTTTCACTCTTCTTGATCATATTATATCATCCTCCTCTCTTGATCCTTGAAAACTTTCTTCACACCAAACTCAAAGCAATCTCATTAGAGGGTTAGTGCATAATCAAAAATTCACATGTTCAGCAAGGACACAATCATTCCCAACACTTCTGGACATTATCCAAGGCTACTGAAATTTAATGGAGCAAATAAATCCACTCAACACAGTAAAAGAGGCAATGCAAAATAAAATGCAGAATCTGTTAAAACAGAACAATCCGTAAAGACGATTTTTTTCGAGGCACTTAACATGCTCAGATGGAAAAGCTCCAGTTGAATGAAAGTTGCGTACATATCTGAGGATTACGCATGAATTTTTTCAGGATTTTACGAGTATCCTACAGAGAGAACAACTCGAATTCGTGACAGCTAAAAATCTGTTTCTGCGCAGAAATCCAAATCTAGTATCAACTTTCTATCAAAGACTTTACTTGGCACAACAATACAATAAAATAAAGATACAAAGGTATTTCTACAGTAGTAACAAGCACCTTGACTCAAATATAAAACAAAAATTGCAGAAATAAAATAATGGGTTGTCTCCCATAAGCGCTTTTCTTTAACGCCTTTCAGCTAGGCTCAAAAAGTGTAAATCAAGTAACATCAAGAGAAGAAGCATCAACATCATAATTTTCCTTAAAAACACAACTTGTCACAAAAGGTATCTTAGATGCTCCATTATCTAAATTTCCCATAGTGGTACTAAGGGTTTTATCAATTTTAAGCTCATAATGATTCTTTGGTTTTGGCATCTTAGGGACATACATGAACTTTTGCTCCTTACCTACATAAGCTTTCTCCTTAAACTTAAGAGAAGAAAAGGTTGAACCCAAGGTTCCCACAGCTTCTTCAAGTTCACCAATCCTATGGGTTTGATTATCATGGATAGCACAAGTTTCTAAGACAGCAATTCTTTCATTAATTCCTCCTAGGGATTTATCAAGTTTATCAGTATTATCAAATAATATTCCCAATTTAGTCTCAATACTTGGAAGATTTTTCTCTATGGCCTCCAACTTTTTCATGACATCCTCAAGAGAGATTTCAATTTTAGCTTCATTAACAGGTGGTATTCCAACTAGACTCTCAATGATGCAGCTAGCTTCTAATTAAAGCAGGAGTACCTAGGAAATTACCCCCTGTAAGAGTATCAAGAACATACCTATTCCAGCTAGAAATACCAACATAAAAGTTCCTAAGGAGGATAATAGTGGAGTATTTCTTAGTGCACCTATCATGAGCATCACTAATTTTATACCAAGCATCTTTAAAACTTTCTCCCCCTTGTTGCTTAAACGAACGAACTTCAACTTCTGGACAACTCATTTTAGCAATAATAAAGCAAAACCGAATTAAATAAAGTAAAAAAAGTTACTACTTTTTTTTTGTGTTTTTGATATAAAGAAAGCAAACAAGACAGAAAATAAAATAAAGCAAGACAATAAACAAAGTAAAGAGATTGGATGTGAGAGACTCCCCTTGCAGCGTGTCTTGATCTCCCCGGCAACGGCGCCGGAAAAATAGCTGCTTGTGACGGTAAAGCACACGTCCGTTGGGAACCCCAAGAGGAAGGTATGATGCGTACGGCAGCGAGTTTTCCTCTCGAGAAGAAACCAAGGTTATCGAACCGGTAGGAGATGAAGGCCACGTGAAGGTTGTTGGTGAAAGAGTGTAGTGCGGCGCAACACCGGGGATTCCGGCGCCAACGTGGAACCTGCACAACACAATCAAACTACTTTGCCCCAACTTAACGAGTGAGGTTGTCAATCTCACCGGCTTGCTGAAAACAAAGGATTAAACGTATGGTGTGGACAATGATGTTTGCTTGCAGAAAACAAAAGAGAACAATGATTGCAGTAGGTTGTATTTCAGATGTAAAAGAATGGACCGGGGTCCACAGTTCACTAGTGGTGTCTCTCCAATAAGATACATAGCATGTTGGGTGAACAAATTACAGTTGGGCAATTGACAAATAGAGAGGGCATAACAATGCACATACATATCATGATGACTACTATGAGATTTACTTAGGGCATTACGACAAAGAACATAGACCGCCATCCAGCATGCATCTATGCCTAAAAAGTCCACCTTCGGGTTATCATCCGCACCTCTTCTAGTATTAAGTTGCAAACAACAGACAATTGCATTAAGTACTGTGCGTAATGTAAACAATACAAATATCCTTAGACAAAGCATTGATGTTTTATCCATAGTGACAATAGCACATCCACAACCTTAGGGGTTGTTGTCACTCCCCCAGATTCAATGGAGACATGAACACACTATCTAGCATAAATACTCCCTCTTGGAGTTACAAGTATCAACTTGGCCAGAGCCTCTACTAGCAACGGAGAGCATGCAAGATCATAAACAACACATATATGATAGATTAATAATCAACTTGACATAGTATTCCATATTCATCGGATCCCAACAAACACAACATGTAGCATTACAAATAGATGATCTTGGTCATGATAGGCAGCTCACAAGATCTAAACATGATGGCACAAGAGGAGAAGACAACCATCTAGCTACTGCTATGGATCCATAGTCCAAGGATGAACTACTCACGCATCAGTCCGGAGGCGGACATGGTGATGTAGATCCCTCTGGTGATGATTCCCCTCTCCTGCTGGGTGCCGGAGGCGATCTCCTGAACCCCCCGAGATAGGGTTGACGGCGGCGGCATCTCTGGAACTGTTCTCGTATTCTGGCTCTCGGTACTAGGGTTTTCGCGTCGGGAGGATTATATAGGCGAAGGGGCAGAGTCGGGGGACGCCCGAGGGGCCCACCCCATATGGCGGCGCGGCCAGGGGTGGGGCCGTGCCCCCCTATGGTGTGGCCGCCTCGTGGCTCCTCTTCGTCTCTCCTTCGGTCTTCTGGAACATTCCGTGGAAAATAGGGCCGTGGGCTTTTGTTTCGTACAATTCCAAGAATATCCGTAAACTAACTTTTCTGAAATCAAAAACAGCAGAAAACAGGAACTGGCACTGCGGCATCTTGTTAATAGGTTAGTCCCGGAAAATGCATAAAAACATTACAAAGTGTGAGTAAAACATGTAGGTATTGTCATAAAACTAGCATGGAACATAAGAAATTATAGATACGTTGGAGACGTATCAATGTACTTCCCGCCTGCATTCTTTGACGTGATGGTCCATCTGTTGGTCTATATCATGGATGATATCACCAATCTAGGGTCGACATTCCTACACAACATGATGCCGTTTGAAAGAATGAATGGGGTCATTAAAGGATACGTTCATAACAGGTCGCATCCGGATGGAAGCATCGTCCAGAGCTGGCTCACCGAAGAGTGCATCTCTTTCGGCACGAATTATCTAGACATCGAGGACCCTGTTGGTTTGCCTCAAAACAAGCACCTTGACAAGTTGCCAAACAATTGCGACATGAGCATCACTTGGGTGAACCGATGCTGCCGGGGCATGTCCTCGACATACTCACCCCGGATATGAGGAGCTTGCATAATTGTGTCCTGTATGCGGAGAAGCAACTTCTCAATTCAAAAGCTCTTGGTTACCCTTTGTATGTGGCGAAGGTGCCAACTGGCATGAACTTTGTTGAAAAGTGCCCCGCGGACTTGTGCGTCATCCGGTTCAATGACATCTTCGACGTCTTTCGCATGAAAATGCACCACTTTTCTGTGGTTCGGCTAGTTGCTCTTAGCCTGTCTTCCCAGATCGTTGAGGAGGGGACGTCGGGCATCGCAATAATGGAATCCTTCTATATGCGGGAGAGCATCATCTGCAACGCTGGGGATCGGGCGATTGCCACCAAGCAGGTCGAGGATTTCTTGGTGGCGAACATTAAAAGAGCGGCATTCTCATCCCTTACTTCCCCGAGTAAGTAATCACTCGCTAGTCCCCATTACCATTCTATCCTATATCTCCATTTGCATTTGCAAAGGTTAATCCGTGTGTTTTCCATAGAGAGAAGTTATGCACCCTCATCGTCGTGCACCCGCAACACTCGCATGCAATCTATCTCGACTCGGGTAGGGACAAGAAGAAAGACTACACCCACATCAAGGCCGTTCTCAATGATGCTCTCACCTGCTTCGCCACCAAGACAGGCCCCCTCAAAGTACAGAGGAAAGTACGAGGAGGCTTGGCCTTAACCCACACAACCAACTTTGCCTGCCTCAAGCAGTCGTCGGAAGACAATGGGATGGACGCATGGTACGCCATCCTTCAGATGCAGGAGTACATAAAGTACGCAGAATACATGTTGTTGCTAGAGACTCTCAGAAACAGGTTTAAAAACATGGCGAATGTCGACGATAGAGAGCTGAGAAAAAACTAGGTCGCATCCAGGAGTTGATTTGCACGACAATCCTGCACGATGTCAACAATAGTTCTGGCACTTTCTTCTACGGCTACGGTCTACCACCTAATTACGAGATAGAGCTCAGCTTGGAGATGTTGCGTGATGACAGGCCATTCAACACACTGAAGGGCTGCCGTCCATTCCCCCCCTAAGACTGCAACCTGATCCTACGACGGGAACTCTTTTTCTTAAGCTTGAACGATATGTCCATGAACTTCCGTACAGTAATTGTTATATATTCCAACCCGATCGACTAGTCGCTTTTATTTAGTTTGTATGGATGTGCATGTGAACCTGCGTCTATAATTTCATTTACTTTGCTATATAATTCTAGATTATGGCGTGTTTACCTTAATCATTTGCATTTACTCGACCCTTACTTGGCTCGTAATTAGAGTTCGCCGATGATTAGAATGTTCGGTCACTCGTACACTCGGGGGTGGAGCCAGCAAGCCTTGGTGTGATGGCCACAAATATCAATCTATTGTGCATCCTACCTAGCCTCACTGACTCCATCCCTGGATGTTAATATTTGTTTTGACCAACAAAGTATGAGGCATGCTATTTACTTCGTACTACTTGTCTTTTATTTGAGTTGGCACTTCTTAATTACATTGGCCGATGATTAGAATGTTCGGTCACTACACTCTGGGGTGGGGTGAGTGAACCTAGTGTGATGACACAAATATCAATCTATTGTGCATCCTACTTGGCTTCACTTACCCCA